>NC_068105.1:0-7500 GCF_051527215.1 Medicago sativa
GGAAGTAGGGCTCCTATTGACTAAAGGTTGGTTCTTCGGTTTCCTTTAGAATGAAAGTAGCTATGAAGCCCCTACTACTTATACTGACTTTGTTTGATTAAAAAGGCGAACCCCAACTAGTCGTATGGGGTGGGGTGCTTGTGGTAAGCTGCCTTGGATATGAGTCTGAGGAATTCCTAAAAAAAGGCAAAGTCCGGTATTTGACGAAGATCTTTCTATCAATAGATAGGATTTAGTGTTCGATATAGGGGATAGGATCCATCTTCTCTCTCTCTTACTTAGTTAGGTTTCTTTTTTTTTCAGTGCAACACAGGAAAGCGCCCTCTTTTTGTCATCCCTGCAGCTTTCCAGATTATGTATTGAACGTATGGCGTAGCTAGGATCTTAAAATCATGTTTGAGCCTAGCCTATCCTATGTTCAAACCAACCCCCCCCATTTGAATAAGGCTGGAAAGAATGCCCGCCAAGTTCAGATAAGGGAATGCTTCCCCCAACCATTAAAGGAAAGGCTCGACGAAGGGAGGGAGATGCGGCGGGGGAAGGAAAACGCTTTCGGAGATCGATATTTTTTTATTTATCATCGAAAACGAAGAAGGCCGAGGATGGCCTACGGTGCGTGTTATCTGAAGGGAACACGCTTTTTCGACCGCGGTGGTATGATTTGGGGCCCTCTCCGCGTTCCGCCCGCAGGCCTCTTGGGATAGCAGCCTTCGTTGCCTGCCCTTTATATCTCGGCCCGGGAAAGCGCTGGCAACAACAGAAAGGAAGGGGTCCATGTAGTGCGTCCGCCCCCTTCTTAGTCGATGGGGCAGCAGGTTCGGCATCTACTAAAAAAGAGAGAATCCACTTGAGATAACCACGCCTCTGCTAGGCAGCGTGTGGAATGGCCAAGAGCGGACCTTTTTGGATATATAATCCAAGTGGAGAGTAGAGTTACGGGAACAGCCGTCTGATGGAAAACTACTTTCACGTTCGGTTCAGAGAGCACTTTTTTTTCGTCGAGAATTCTTCGTTCCCTTTCGTGTGAATTCCCCAGCGGCGAATTCAACACTTTTTGGGCCCTATCTATTCCATCTCTCAAGCCCCGAATAAAACCCCCCTCCCCTTCGGACTCCATATCTCTTTTGACTCTATATATGTGGGCACCTGATATCTATGAGGGTTCACCCACCCCGGTTACAGCATTCCTTTCTATTGCGCCTAAAATTTCTATTTTTGCTAATATTTCACGTGTTTCTATTTATGGTTCCTATGGAGCTACATTGCAACAAATCTTCTGTTTCTGCAGCATTGCTTCTATGATTTTAGGAGCACTGGCCGCCATGGCCCAAACGAAAGTAAAAAGACCTCTAGCTCATAGTTCAATTGGACATGTAGGTTATATTCGTACTGGGTTCTCATGTGGAACCATAGAAGGAATTCAATCACTACTAATTGGTATCTTTATTTATGCATTAATGACGATAGATGCATTCGCCATAGTTTTAGCATTACGGCAAACCCGTGTCAAATATATAGCAGATTTGGGCGCTCTAGCCAAAACGAATCCTATTTCGGCTATAACCTTCTCCATTACTATGTTCTCATACGTAGGAATACCCCCGTTAGCCGGCTTTTGTAGCAAATTCTATTTGTTCTTCGCCGCTTTGGGTTGTGGGGCTTACTTCCTAGCCCCAGTGGGAGTAGTGACTAGCGTTATAGGTTGTTGGGCGGCCGGAAGGTTGCCACGAGTCAGTCAGTTTGGGGGACCTAAGGCAGTTCTCCGTGCACCGGACACGTAGCTTACCGAATCAGTTGCGACACCGATGGGAATGCATGCTACGAAAGATAGGGTCGAGTCTGAAACATCAACCGTCTACTCAATATCCTTGTACGAGTCCACAATCACTACACGAGATGAACCTTGGTTTGGTGAATTGAAGTTTGCCTTAGGTGTAAAAAAAAGGACTCCCAGTTACTGCGCGCGATCGTATACTGAGGTGCTCCCCGCCGGTTGTTGGAACGACGCGAGCCGGGCCTCCATTCAGAAAGATGAAGGGTCCAAAAAAAAGTAAAAATAGGGGGTTAACAATTCCCCATCTCATTGGGGGCGGAAAACGAATCGACATCTCGATGTGATACAGCCTTTTCTATTTTTGTTGGGAAAGAACGGCGAAGTCCATCCGAACCGTCCAATGAAGAATAAGAGGAGAGCAAAGCGCCAATGGCGCGCGAAGCGCATGCGAAAGGGGCACGGAGAAAAAAAATAAGTGTGGAGGATAAGCAGCCGAGCTCATTCCCTTCGCTTCCTGGGCCCAAAGCAGTGCAGTCTTTCCTGGCCAAATCAAGGATTTGGGGCGCTACTTAAAGAAATCCATTTTTTTTAGTCATATATATTAATAGAAAGATAGATCCATCCATCTATCCTATCCGATTTCGATTTTTATATCTAAAAAAGAATCGATTTCATTCAACGTTTGATTCAAAGAACTGCGCTTAGCCCCCCCCCGCTCATGAAACGGCTCGGCTGCAATGGATGGCAGAGGGTCCGTAGTACCCAAAGAACTGGAGTGGTCCAGTAGCCGGGAAGGGGCCTAGAAGTGCCAACTACTACACCACACTACACTCGGCTCTACACATTTACAGAGCTAACCCCTGTCCAGTCCCTGGCAGAGTGAAGGGGGCTTCCATCCTTATTCCCTATTCCCTCGCCCAGGCTAACGGGGCCTTACTTATTCAGGGGGGGGAGAGTGGAGCCCCGAGAAGCACTGTTGAGAGGAAGATCCTTGGCCCCTCCTCATTCTCTACAGGGTTCCAAACCTTTCTTCAACATAGGTGACAACGAGCGGGGCAGAGATGGAAGAGATCGAACACGATAATAAGAAGCAAGCTCGCCTTCCTTTTATATCATTTTGATAGAGAGGGATGGAGAAAGTGGACAAAACAGACTCGCATTTCCCAGTCGAAAAGATGGGTTCCTTTTTCGTCTTGCATTTCTCATCGCGGAAAAATAATAATATTGAAAACGTTCCCAACCCACCAACCCTTTCCTTCGTAGAGCCGTGTATTGTAATCCGAACCTGCCCGGAGCGAGTCTCCCATAGAGGCAAGTTAAGTTGGTGAGCCGTATGATGGGCAACTATCTCCTGCGGTTCGGAGAGGACTCAGCTGTTAGTTAGTACCCCCTTTCGGGGTGGACCTTTCACTCTATTTTATTATATACGCTTAGCGAAAAGAATGTTTTTTGATACACCTAGGACATGGATTTTATATGAACCAATGGATCGTGACAAGTCGTTACTACTAGCAATGACTTCGTCTTTCATTACTTCATCCTTTCCATATCCCTCTCCCTTGTTCTCAGTTACTCATCAAATGGCACTCAGTTCATATCTTTAAGTTCGATCATTGACAAGGTTCAAAGAAAGGGTGGGCCATTGATAAAGAATCGATTCCAAAGCACAATGCTAGCAAGGGTAGCTACTAGGAAGAGTTGACGGTATGAAATAGCTCGACCTATAGAATAGGGAGAGGAGTGGACTCTGTTATATTTATTCTTCATGATCGGCAACCAAGGAAAAGGAATCCGAAGCTACTTAGCTACACGTCGAAGGTATTCTTCAATATCCTGATCTCGAAATTGCGTAAGATAAAGAAGCTCTTCGTCGAATTAAAACAAGGGACTTTGAAAAAGGTCTCATCAGGAAGGACGTCAGACAACATGATCCGAGGAAAAAAGGCTCTCATCAATACCGAATTCAAAAAAGAAAGCTCGGTGCAGCTACACACCTGCAAGCTTCGGTAGCTGAAGAAGAGCTGTTATCGCAGGGAAAGAAAGATGATTTACCCAGGGAGTGGACCATTATTCAATGCATATTGATTGAGAATCTGTGTAGGATCGCTAACCTTCTCTTACGTGAGACACGGAGATGGAAGAATGGTAGGCCAGTCTTGACACAAATGGGCTTTCAGACTTAGCCAAGGAACGCCATGACAGATAAGCAGGGACCTAGAACATGAGAAAGACTGATGAAGGAAGGGACACGAGGGCTCCTCTTTATCACTGGAAGATTCTAATATTCAACAGTAGAATCAGTCCCCAACCTTAAAAATGAAGGATCAAAAGTCTGCTTTCCAAAACCCACGCAAATGGAGGCAGATGACCTCAGACACATAAAAAGGGGTAGAACAAAGCTTTTCCATATAGCAACTTGATCCGGACTCTGTCATTAGAAGAAGACCGCTTTGAAGTGGACGGAGAAATAAAATTACTAAACCAGCCATGCGGGTTGGCCACTAAAGAAGAAGGCCTCTACGAACGATTTCAATAGAGAAAGAGAGAAAGGACCGTTCGGCTATGTAAAGAAGTCCCTGCAGGCTCCAACCCAGTCCTGACATTCTACAATAAGAGTGTCCGACGTCGGGGCACCGCTTTCATTCCAGCGCTTGGCACTCTAACTTTACCAACACTAACCACTGAATAAGGAAGACATACCACCCACACAGCAAACCAACGCACCCCGGAAAGAAGAAGGGTAGCGCCCGGCCCGGGTGAAAGACCATGCCTTCCCGCTCCCTCAGGCCTTTATATTCTAGTGAGTGTTCCGTGAGTGGGTTCTCGATTTAGGCGGGCTATCAATCGACTATGATAAATAAGATAAAGAAGAGGTCTTAGTCGACTATTAGGGAAGTTCAGAGTTCTTTGATTCATTCTAGCTCTTAGGGATGGAAGAAGATATAATAGAGAGAGGGCTTAGTACACGTGGGACTTATGCCTTTATTTTCGGATCAATGAGACAAGGAGTTACTCAGAGCTTAGGGCCTTTGCCAAAGGAATGGGACCCCTTCTAAGCGAGTCAATCCCAGTAGAGGAAGGTAATTTCTTTCCTTAGTAGTTTGCTTTCATCCGAATTAGTGGTTTCAGATGGATTCGTCTTTGATGTAAATAGCCCACTGGAAGTAAAGTATAGTGTGGTTCCACCTCGCAAGGAGAACAAGCGATAGATTGAAGATCAACAGGGCTTAATCAAATAATCAAGTAGGAAAGGAATAGGAAGAGAAAGAGCATGTGTGCTAAGGCACAAGGTCCCGTATTGGCACTTTCAGGTGGGCTAAAAAAGAGCCCCAAAGGAAGCCAGTAAGCTAAATAGGAATAAATGTTAAGTTTCACTTAAGACTTTTGAGGGAGCTTAAGGTAGTTTACTTGCTTACTTGTTAGAGTCAGGCTAATAAAATTCTTGTTTAAAAGCACTTACTTACCAAGGACGTTAATATATATTAAAAACCACATGAGATAGGCACATACATCTATCTTTTGCCTTGATAACTTCTAGGTGAGGGGGTTGAGTACCTCTCTGACTAGTTCCTACTTCGCTTCCAGAATGTAGCTTCATCTAGCAGTTGGAGCTAGTTGCCTCTTCACCTGACCCTACTCCACTTGACTTTCATTTCATGTTCTCCCTGTATCTAAAAAGCATCCATGGTAGCCTCAGAAGTTGAGCTAGCCCACCTTTGCCTTTCTTTCTTATCTTTCTATCCCTGCCTGTATCCTATCCTTAGAGCTCCCCTTTGCGTTGATTATAGGCCTTTTCTTTGCCCTTTGGGAGAGGTAAGGTATAGAGCTTGAATCCCCCAGCTGACATCTTTTTCTCCATTGGGCATCCTCATGGCATCTACTTCTTTAAATAAAAGATAAAAAGCTTTTGCCGCTCTTTCCTTGGCTTTCTTTCGCGTACGTGTGCTCGTCTATCCTTTAATAGAAAGAAGCAATTTCTCTGTTCGAAATCAAGCTACAGGCCATCAAAGATGGCGGTAGAACAGCTAGCAAGAGGTGCCCAGGTACCGTTAACAAGCTCATGAATTTAACTTTCAAGCGAACCCCATGCCTTATGGTTTGAGAGTCCGTTTGATTATAAGCCTTTAGAATGGTTATATATACTTTAGAAAAGGGCTATCTCTCTCCAGCTTTCCTTTCTTGCTTTCTAGCCCCGATGCCAATGCCCTTTCTGTTCTCGAGTCTTTGCAATCTTCTGCCATTCCTCGAGTACTAGCACTTTGAAATGGTTAGAACACTGTCTTCGAGTCCGGTTGAGAAATAGCGGATTTGAGTACCGGGAAGTAAGTATGAGTAAGGTCCGGGTCTGGTTGAGTAACTCAGGATAGAGAGAGTCCTTCATTTCTAATCTAAAGTATGAATAAATAGTAGACATGTAGCTGCCTTTTAGGTATTGAATCCCTGGCCGGGAAGCGTGAACGATAACATGAGTCTTTAAGAACAGAGTGACCCCGTGGGTTGTCCATTCTTTCGGGTATTCACTCAAAAATCATTGAATTGAATAAGGCTATTCGACTTAGGACTCCCTTACTAAGCTTTCAGGAAAGTCTGAGATCTCATTGTCTTCCTAAAGCCTTTTTAATCCTAAATGAACAGATATAAGATAGATGTAGAGACTCATCCTTGATTCCTATCGGTCAGGGCCCTTGAAGAACCCTCCACGAATTATCGATAGTAGTTTACTAATCCAAGGAAGGAGTGATGCGAAGAATTGCTTTCTTTCGTACCCATTCACAAGAAAGAAGGGTCTCAAGCAGTGTGTTCATGGTCACTCAGAACATAGGATTTTCGGCATCAAAGAGCGCGTGGGACAGGTGAGGGAAGGAAGGGCGGGATGAAGCAAGCAGCCAATCCCTTGCTGGTTAAAAATAGCAGCATCAGTATTAAAATAATCAACACTATGGGGTGGGGCTGCCAATAGGTGTTTGCACAATTTGTAGCTTCTCCTTCTTATACTATTCGAAGAAGCTGATTGCTTTGTTCACCACATCCACAGGATAGTTCTGTATGTCCTGGAACTGCAGCAAATTTCTATCACTCCATAAAGCCCATGCAACTACTAGCATCAGTTCCAGCTGCTCTTCATCAAGACACTTCCCCATCTCCTTCACCCAATCTGAGAGAGAGCCTGCATCTGTTGAGTATGAAGGGCTAATGGGCAGAGTAGCCAAATGCCAGATGCCCAGGGGCAGCCCTTTAAAACATGAATGGTAGATTCAGGCTCCATTCCACATCTGTCACAAAGCAGGTCAACCTCCACCTTTCTTTTCCCATTTCACTCGTCTTGCATAAAAAAAACCACCAAAATCCACATCTAAAAGGGAGCCCGCGATAAAAATGCCTCCTCTATGAGATCTCGGTGCTACTGCCCAGCCCCACCTTCATTTTTTTCGAATTACGACTACTCGACTTTTTTTTTCCTAAGCAAAGATCTAGGGGGGAGGAGCTCTTCTTGCGTAGTATACCTTTTCCCAGAAATTCCAGGCTCGTATTAATAACCAGTATAACCCCGGACCTTTTGAGCAAGCGCTATGGAGATAGCGAATGCTAGCGTTAGCCCAGCCATCCACATTGCAAGAGCTCTGGGTGTTCTTTCCATTGAAGCTTCACTGGCCACCTCCCTGGCTTGCTCACTGAGGTGGTCTACTAGCTGCCTTACTTCTGCGGAAGAACTTGCCGGTTCCCCG
>NC_068105.1:15000-72500 GCF_051527215.1 Medicago sativa
ATAAGTGGGTGAGCCCTCCCTTTCAGTTTCAATTAAGGACGGACTGAAGCCTTTCCTGCCCTGCCTTTCTAGTTTTATAGGCATAAAAGCTGTTATATTATCCCCGATCTCTGGGCTTATGCTGGACTATCTATGATCTCTTATCCCTAGGCTGATGATAGAAGAAAAGAAGGCCGGTAGACAGAGGACTCCGCTGCATAAAAGACCACATTTTCTGACTCAGACGGCACAAGTCAATGAAGCAGTAGCGCTTGATTAAGCGATGGCAGAATCTTCTATTCTACTAGAGGTTCTCCCTTGTTCTTTGAATTCGATTGATTGATCAAACCATGACACTAGACGCTTAGATAAGATGTTCTGAAGAAAGATCTATCTGACTGACAGGGATTAACTTTCGAGTTATGTAAGGTTCTCCTTTGTGACCTCAGTCCGAGAACATCCCATCCTCCGCAACAGAAGACTATTTGGCAGAAACAGCCTATTTTTGAAAAGATCCTATGTTAGCGTTAGGAGACATCAGATGAGTATTAAGTGGCAGCGGGTGATGAAGCTATAGCGGACTCCCTTTCGTCTTCCAATGACGCGAAAGAAATGGTCCCCTATACAGCAGCAAATTCCAGTAAATTATAAGATTCCGCTTATTATATATTCTATATAAATAAACTTACTATTTTGGTTCTAGGATATTCCCATTCTTCTCCTTCCAAGTGAGTTATATGCAAGGCCTTTTTTTCTTCTCTTGTCGCAGGAGCGCAGTCTTCCTTAATCAAAAACTTTCTTGCTAACTTCAG
Source organism: Medicago sativa (assembly GCF_051527215.1). Classification (NCBI taxonomy): domain Eukaryota; kingdom Viridiplantae; phylum Streptophyta; class Magnoliopsida; order Fabales; family Fabaceae; genus Medicago; species Medicago sativa. The sequence continues at coordinate 15,792 of NC_068105.1, forward strand.
TCAAGAGCTGAATTTCTGACTCGAAAAGTGACTCACGAGCCTAACGTGGTGGAAAAGTCCCCGTCTCCCCCCTTCCAATAAAAAATTCTCAATTACATTACAGAAAGAGAAAAAAGACGGGCAAAGACCGACGAAGTAAAGTATGCCAAAGGCCCGTTACAGAAAAACAAGACTAGGGGCTGCCTCTTGATCTTGAACGCAAGAAAGACCACTGTCGTTCGCGCGCCTAATTCCTCTCTCTCCAGAGGCCAACTCCCATTTTCATAGAACTAGGGGAGGGTCAGTTCCTCCGTCGGAGCTATTCAAGACTATCATTGTCCACTAGAATTTCTCGTTCTCTCGCTAATGGATTGAATATTCAATAATAAATCTTGAATTGAAGCTTTCAAACTTTAGTAGGGCAAGCCCTTTATTCAACCATTCCTGCAGCAAGTTGACCCCTCCTCCTTCGGGCAGTCTCTGTTGGTCCTCTTTTCCGCGTTAGATCAGAGCAAGACCTGTTAGAATCATCCCCAACATTTCCTTATTTAGTCAGGCCCAGGGTTAACCACAGGAGCAACCTTGGTTTTTATTGACTCTCTAGCCCTACCTGAAACATTTACATTTCAAGTTCAATCTGAACCCTACTAAACGATTCCTCCCGGAATTAAAAGTACGCTTTATCGTTCCACTTCTTTCTGAACTCAGACAAGATTTCACTCGAGTTCAAGCTTTCGTCACTTAGTCAGAAGGGATCACCTCGGCATGTCAAAGAACCGGCGCTACCAGACCTTGGTCGTCTCCGCTGGGCGGGGCTCACCGCAAACCTACTTCCTCTTGGATCCTTTCCCACAGCCCTTTTATTTCCAATTTCTACTCCAGTGGCCTGGTTCTTTTCTATGTAATTCTTTGAGTCGTTTTGTGTCTACCGCCTCATCTTCAGCCTCTTCCTACCTAAATAAGGCCCCTCCCTAGTCCTTATTCTCTATTCCTTATAAAATGAAAGATTCATTCTTTAGCCAGATCAACATCCTTCTTCCTATTACCTATCTCCAGATCAAGATCCTAACATGATTTAAGCCATAACTCTACTATTGAAGTACTTAGTCATCCTACTTCCAATTCACTATCTACTTCCTTCGTCAGCCCTCCTCCATAGCTACCTTTGAAGGGGCTAGACCAAGCCTAGTAATTAATTGAATAAGAGGGAAAAAGGCCACTCAGGTCTATATCTAGAAAGGAGGCTGGATTGGAAGATTGAGAGACCCGGGACTGTGCAGGTTTGCAGAGAGGCTAGAGCATTCCCTTCACTAAAATAGAATAGTAGGTAAGATTCACTAGCTAGAAGTTTACTGAGAAGGGTAGAGTTTGCAGTAATCGATGAGAGAATGGTAATGCTAAAGGTAGGAAGAAAGAAGGCTCATTCTATGCTGACCACTTACTATGGCTCTTCTCTCATTTGATTTTAGAATCTTATTTAAGCCATAGGCTATCGATTGGGGGAAGAAAGCATGCCTTTGTTGGTCACCATCACCACCATCGTTAACATCGGTACACTCCTAAATAAGGCCTACCTCCCTTCCATTCAACCAGAGCAGCGATGAGAACAGAGACTAAATTAGCTAAGCAATGCATCAACGGGAGGATTCTGAAATTATCTTCTCATATGACATTCTACTTTGAGCAAGTCACTTATGCCTATTCCTTGATAGGAGAGGGAAAAGCATTAGGCCGGCCAGTACCAGAACGATGATGAATAAGTCTGAGGTGGGAATCCGAGGATGAAACTTCTGTTGATGAATGCATTCATACCATCATCTCTATCCCTTGCTCATTCTAGGCCAAGCTCTTCCCCTCTTAAAGTACTTTGCCTTCTTTCCTTGGCTTGGTGGGAAGGGCTACTCATAGTGGTATCTGTATCTGGCCTCTTTCGAAATGGGAAGAATAGCCTAGTAAACAGTTACCTTTCTCTATAAGGGTAGGAAAGCTTTGTCCTTTGACTGACCGGGCTGCGATTCGACTCGAGCAAGAAAGAAGCCGATCATTGAATTTATTAACCTTAGATGATAAATCTATCATGTCCGAGTTCTACGATTCGGGTTCAGAGCGGCGGTTTGTAAGGGTCGGAAACGCAGCGGCGAAGAACGGGACCGTTGTTGCCGCGAAGGGTGCCGAGGCTGATAGGAAGATAAATGGCGGAGAAGCGGTTAGGTCTTCTTGATCGCAGAAAAGCTTCTTGGCGCTCCGTTCGCCGGAGGAAGAGGGCGGCCTCTTCACGATAGAATCGTACCCCAATCGTCCTTTCTTTATAAGAATAATCAACTTGGAGAAAACATCGAAATAGATAAAAGAGGAAAAGCGAACCAGTTGATCCACAGTTTCGCCCCTCCTACTTATCATCTTACGATGAAAAGAACGAATACGCCTAGCCTAGGAATGCCAGAGTGGTGAAGTGAGACCTTGTTGGCATGCCTCCAAGAAGGCAAGACCCTGGTTGGGGTTGAGGAACGAACATAACCCGGCGTGGGTTGGGAGGTGAAAGACACAAAGCAAGTGATTAATCATATTCCCCGCTTACTGCTCGTGTACTCAAGGGCTTTCAAAAGCAGTTCTCGAGGTGAAGGAAGCGCGAGCAAGTATTACCTTTAAGAGCTTTAAGAGAAGGTGCCCCCATTGGTCCTTAGCCCGGTATGCTACCGAGTAAGATGTTATATCCATAAATTCATATAATTGTCAAACTCAACTACCATTAAGACTAATCCAATGAATTCGTCATATAGCTCCCTTTCCATTTGGAATAGTCGACGAAAGATAACATCCGTCAATTTCATTCTTCTATCGGTATTAGCATTCTTTGGTATCTGTTCTTCCTTTCTGACATTGCATTGATATAATTCTGACGTCATCTAACTCTTCCTGTTGATGAATTAGCTAAAGATGCTTCTTCTACTTCTAACTCCGACTTCCTACTCGCGAAGGGAATATAAGAAAAACGGAAGGGAATTAACAATCTACCGTCACTTAGCTTATAGCTTATGAACCCTATATATATTAAATTAATAATTAAGATGAATTACCTGTTAGCTAGTCTTAGGAAAGTGAGATAGGCAGGAGATGCCTGGGAGGAGTCCGCTAGATCACGATAAGCTCATTAACTAAGCCTTCTATTTCTATTAGAACTCTGAGATGAGAGCTAAAATGCGGGATTCATTTTAGCCCCTTTGCAAAAAAAAGACAGCTAAGGATAAGCCGGAAGCTAACAAAAGAACTCATAGCTAACTTTCCCACAACGTCTTTATTGACCGTTTAGTATAGGGTTGAAAGAAAGAGTTAAACGATGTTCGTATGATTCGTATGAAAGGTTAGTGACGTCTCGGAGTAAGGAGTAACAAAGGGAATTAAAAACATATTCTTTCCCGTCTAACCCTAATTAAAGGGTTAGACCCTGGTGAAGGCCTTTAAAAAGAGACGGATTCCATTCCTTCTCTCGGAATGACGGAGTGAAGTCAACAGACTTGAGCTCCTAGCTACTAATCTTATAGTCCTGGGAAAGAGAAAGAAAGGACTTCCCTACTACCCCCTCTACGTTCTTGACAGCCTTTCTTCATCTGCGCCTTCAAAGCAAAGAGTGAATTCGAAAACTGGATTATTCCTAAACAGAATCTGGTTGTTACCACCAGGTCTCTTACTCTAGCAAGTAAACTTGCTGGTTCCGTCAAACCAGCTCCTAAACACCCTCCTCCTTTTATAATGTATCTCCGATCCTTTCTTTTAAAGAGTTAATTGTTGCTAAAGAGCTTTCAATCAATGAAGAGGAATAGGACCAGGAAGAATCAGTATCATGAGATCACTAGTTAAGATTGCTGTCTGGCTTTCTTCATAGGAAGGATAGGTTTCGAAGATGCTCGACCTATAGGATTTTAGGATATAGGAGGGAGGTTTTTGTTGTTTTAAGGCGACGTTTACGAAGAGAGGAAAGAGAAAGAAGGTGAAACTTCGCCTGAGCTTCTGAGATAGCGTTCACAGCGGAAATCTCCTCTGCTAAGCCTGCTTGCTCTCACCCGATACGCGGAACCAAGATCGATATAAGATATTGGACGCAAAAGCTAGCATTAGAAAATGTAGCTAAAGCTGCTAAGAAGCTAAAGTCGTTAACTCTTATTAGCCATAGATAGCTTCCCTTGTTCTCAGTTACTCATCAAATGGCATTCAGTTCATATCTTTAAGTTCGATCATTGACAAGGTTCAAAGAAAGGGTGGGCCACCTATCGTTGTGAAATAAGAGCACTCGATCGAAGACAATGTCAATTGGCCAAGCCATAAGCAAGGAACAAGGAAGAGGCATACCATCGGGTCAATTCTAGTCCCTCTTTGGTCTGTATCTGTCTGCTCCACTAGCTAGAAGGAAGTTCGAATAAGTAATCGCAGGCAGAATCGGAACTAGAGCTCATGGACTATTTTTAAACCCCTAATTTGGTATCCTCTCTTGCAGAGCCTCATCTTTCCTGGCGTGTTAGCTTCTCTCAAGCTTCTTAAAATGAGTTCTACTAAGCGTTTAAAACGTGTTTGAATGAATTGAGTAGAATGGGTTGGTTCGTTTACGTTTCAACAACAGCCTTATAACGAATGCTGCACGACTACGACTAGGTAAGCTCCCCTGCCGTTGCTCTGGTCGCGGGAAAGCCCATGGACATGGAATAGGCACAAGCTAAGGCCAACTCAGTATTTTAGTAAATAAGCACCTCTACTAATGCGGGTGGGGTTCCAGAAGTGGACCTCGATCCAACCGAAAAACTCTTGTGTTAAAAACTTTTTAAAAGTTCTGTTAGGTTCTTAGTAGCAATCTACGACTTCCTCTCGCAGCATAATTAACTAAAATTAGTTGTAGCAGCTTCGGAATCTATGGATTTTGCACCTTCTAACATCTAGCTTTTATTGTTAAGCATTTCGGTAACTTTGACGGTTAAAAAAATGTCAAGTCGCTCATTCTTATTATTCCGTAGGTTATCCTTATCCTCTTCAATAGCATTTAAAACTTTGCTTATTATAAGCAGTTTTTCAGGTGAAGCTCTTTCTAGCTGGAGAGTGTCAAAAACATCATTAAGAATGCGTGTTTGAGCTCGTCGGTTAGTATGCAAAACGGCGGGGATTCTTTTAGTTAGATATTCAGCCGTTGGGACTTCTGCAGTAGGCCCCATGTCCACAGGGCCTTGCCCAGCTTCCCCGGCGATTCCCGGAGCATTAGCCCCAGTTTCTTGGGCCTGGTGCCCTGGGTTGTGGCCCGTGGATGATTCGGACTCGGCATTTCCCTCTTCCTCCGATGAGGGGTTGAGGTACTTTTTCCAATCCACAAAACTCGAGTCGGATCCCGATCCCGCCCACATACCAAAAAAGGGGTTTCGCTAGTGAGGAAGGCCCGTAGAGCTAATCCAATTGCCCAGGCAAGTCCCCCCGCGAGGCCAAATTTGAAGAAAGCAAAGGATAAGGCGAGACCCCCCGGCCTCGATTCTTTTGCATAGTCCGGGGGCCGGCCGCAGCAGAGCTGTGGGGCATAGCGGCGCCCTCGCCTGGCGCCATTCAATCTTGTAAACTCATTGACACCGCAATTGGAAAAAGAGATACGAACGGAGAGGAATAACCAATCGATGAAAGAACATGAAACCATTCTGTTTCAATAGAGGTACGAGATACGGTTGGGGGCAATGAAGTAGGTGAAGTGGTTGGATTTTGCGAGCTGTTCCAACCACTGCTGGATGTGATTCCAAGAGCCAAACGAGAATGAATACCACACAGAAGAGTAAAGACCAGGCTCCCTAATAGAATGTTTAACCGATCCATTCCGGATCGACCGAATTGGTACGGAAGTTGTAACATGGGAAAACCACATAAAACACAACTTATTTGAATAACCCGGTGACCTACCAATTGTAGAAGTAGGATCTTTGGCAAGCAAAAAGCACTTAAATAATACAATTCGAGTGTACCATCTTCTTTCTCATTTCGAGGAAAAGGTGCGGGAGGAAAAGAAAACAACGAAGGGATCCGAATCGGACCTAAATGGGAATGACATGAAAAGTCTTTTTCAAAACCTAGTATTAAGGGCGTTACGACGATATACGAGAGGAATGGAGAAAAACTCGTGATTGGTGTGGAGGGGAAGAGATTTTTATTATATAGTTCAAGAAAGAGTCGTCTCATTTCCTTACATTAGCCATGGAAGATAAATCAAAGTCAATATCTGTGAAACATGAGCTTGTGATATAGCTACACCTAATACCGAGAGAAGATAGGAAAAAGACAGAGGAGTACGCGAAACTGCCATTCTATGCTCAACCTTCTGACCACGAACAACTAAGACTGATAAATAGAGGACTTGAACCTGTAATGTGTACTTAAGGGCTAGATAGACAGATGCCTTCCTATCTTCCTTCTTTACTGGACCAAAAGATGGATAGATCTAATACGTTAATTGTTTTGATCACAGGTAGCGAAACCAAGAAAGAAAGGATTCGCGAGTGGTGCCTCTTTCCTTTCTTTGATTTTTTATTTCTTCGCCAATACCTTTTTTTTAGCTTTCCTTTAGTTGCTTAGTCACACGCCCAATCAGAATCACCGGAGAGCCTATTGCTTCCAACTGACCGGACAAGGCTGGGACTGAGGCGCCCCCCCCCCGGAACATATAAATCCTATAAACCCTGGGAAGGAGGCTGAATTTTGATTAGTCGTCCTATCGTAATTAAATAAGTAGTAGATCCCGAGTGCCACCGATATAGCTCTTGGAGGGCTAGTAGAAGTTGTTCACTCGGTTCGAAGAACAGGACCGACTGTGATCTTCTCTGCTTTTGTCGACTCGGAACGAATGCTTGAAGCTTCAAATACCTTTATTTGGTCTTGTGAAAATGCTTTCCCCGCTTCGTACCTTGTGACTATGGTAGCATGGTCTTTTCTCAACTCCCTATAGGAAGGAAAAAAAAGTTATGCCTAAAATCCCGACTTTCCTCGTTCAAGTTCAACCCCGGTAGCAGTAGCAAATGTCGGAGTGGTAGCTGTTGGTGCTCAAGTCGACGGTTCACTCCCTTCGTGGTTAGCTGCGAATACAAATGGGATTTCTCGTAGGTGATGGTCGCAACCGCTTGATCACCTATTCCTGCAATTGTAAGTGTCTTCTTTATTTAAAACAAGGGCTGAACCCGTAATGTACCAACGAGGGAAAGAAAGCTTCATTAAAAGTATGTACTTCCGGTTTGGTTTGGGAAGATTTAGTCTTTCGATTCATTACAAAATATCCCAAAGGGCAGGAATTCGCTTCAAAGAAAGAGGATTTTGCTCGTTATGAAGCACGATAATTGGTCAATATATAGAGGATAGAGATCTGGCTTTGGGGTTTCCACGGGCTGGTCTGGTCCATTAAAGACCTGTGCTGCTCCCGGCCCTAAGGCCAGCAACCAGTGATCCATTCGGTGAACCACATCTTATTTTTCCTCGTACTTCTGACACGTCATTTCTCATGAGTTTTTCGAGTTTGGCCTTTCCTCTGCCCAGAAAGTAGCAGGCCTCACGGTGGCTGCTAATCAACGAGTGGCTAGTTTGTTCGGTAACTTCGGGTACCTACTTCTCCGGTTTCCGCATAGAAGTCCGTCATCCTTGAAGTTTAGAACATATACAGCCTATTCTTCCTATCAAACAGCGGATTCTATGATCCGCCTTTCGCCGGGTATTGACTCTATGGCTATTATATTAAGGAGCGCGTCTTGCCGGGCAGTTAATCGGAGCTCGCCTGCTTATTGAATAAGGCTCTTTATGACGATGCATATTCCTTTTTTTTGGTCTCTGAAGTTAGCTCTAAGATACTAAGATAAGAGAGAAAGGAAAGTGCCTATAGTTTATCGCCGGCCTTAGGCTATTAAGGAAGAGATGCGCCGGGTCTTTCTCTTTGAATGGCGGGATGCTAACTCTATTCGCCCTTGCCTCTACGGGATAAACTACTAGTTATATAAATAAAAAGCACCAAAGGTAAGCAGTTCCCAGTCGAAAGAGAAAAGCTATTCTTCTTAGCAGTTAAACAAGTGAATGGAATTATTTTTCCCCGAGGGTGACTGAACTACCTGGATCCTCATCTCTTTCACTCGTTCTGGCAGCTAGTTTAATGGCACCGGCATCTCATCTAGTCTAGATCGATTCCCTAAGAGCTTCTTCTCTAGCAGGCGATTTGGCCTGGCCCATTTTCTCTTTCCTGGTAATAAGGCAAGGCCTTTCCCTATCACGCTTTATTGACTAGCTTCCTTTCTTCGGCATTCATTCGTCTCAAAAGAAAGAGCTAGCGAACCTTACCAATTCCATTCCAATTATCTAAGACAGAGCAGGATAGCTGCCATCAAGCAGCCCCTTTAGAGCGAGGGCCTTCCGAGACCCATGCTATCAAGAAGAAGAGCCTTGAGCTAAATCATTGACCTTGCGCCTGCTTTGATTAGGACATTGCCGCATCTCATCTCAAAGAGGATCTAACTCTTTCCGGCTTAGCCGAACTTCTCACCTGGAGTGACTGAAGGATATTATGATTCAAGCTCTGAACCAAAGCTAATTATTTTCTCTTCTCTATTATTGTACCCTCATCGGCATCTCCTTACGCGGATTCAATAGCAGCTGGGTCGTGAGAGCTGAAAGACGTTCAAGCTCAAGCTCAAAGCTACTGGTTCTGTCATACTCGATTCTATTTCTTTCTATCTACTCTAGAGTTACTGGCTTTCCTTTCGAGCAGACTAAGAAGAAGCCCACGTAGCGGTAGCAGCTACGACTTCTTCCTTCTGGGCTTACTTGCCAAGTACAATAGCAACGGATTCTGTACCGGCAAACTTTATTTAACCGGGTGTTCCCTCTCCGTTCTAGCTTTCTAAATAAGTCAGATCGGTGCCCTTTCTTTATCCGGGAAGACTCCTAAATAAGTTAACTGGGTATGAGAAGGCCTCCCTAGAAATAGCGTATGAAAGGATTATGGTCTTTCTGATACCTATCTATCTAGTACGATCGATCAAGTCATTCAGTCAAGTCTCTTCGCGTTGTGTTTAGATAAGAACAGGCCGGTCTAGGTAGTTAATTGAATATTACTTTTTCGTTTGTTTTCATTACTTCTATGGTCGTGCCTCAACTGGATAAATTCACTTATTTCACACAATTCTTCTGGTCATGCCTTTTCCTCTTTACTTTCTATATTCCCATATGCAATGATGGAGATGGAGTACTGGGGATCAGCAGAATTCTCAAACTACGGAACCAACTGGTTTCAAACCGGGGGAACAAAATCCGGAGCAACGACCCCAACAGTTTGGAAGATATCTTTAGAAAAGGTTTTAGCACCGGTGTATCCTATATGTACTCTAGTTTATTCGAAGTATCCCAATGGTGTAACGCCGTCGACTTATTGGGAAATAGGAGTAAAATAACTTTTCTCTCTTGTTTCGGAGAAATAAGTGGCTCACGAGGAATGGAAAGAAACATATTATATTTGATCTCGAAGTCCTCATATGGCGCTTCTTCTTCAAATCCTGGATGGGTGATCACTTGTAGGAATGACATAATGCTAATCCATGTTCCACACGGCCAAGGAAGAATAAAAAAATAAGAAAAGTAAAGTCTTGCTTGCTTTTTTTATAATAGTTGCTCGTTCGTTCATAAATGAACTCGACCACTTGTTAGTCTTGCTACACGACACGAGTCTAGGGTGAAGTTGAGGCAGACACGGTCAAGTAAAGTCGACTTCACAGGTGATTCAACATACCAACCATATCTATGGATGGAAATCAAAAAAGAGAACAGGGCCTTCTTCCCGGCGTAAGGCAACCTCCAGCCTTGCCCAACTCATTATCATTTGCAGTTTAGCTCACCTTCTTCCGATTGATCTTCTTCAATTCCCCTACCAGCTCCCCCAGCTGCCTTGGTGAATGCCAGCTGGGTCTGTCGTTTACCGACTTCGTCGGGTGGTGTAAATTAGATCCCCACTCGTAGTGGGGGGCCCCCGTAGTCGAACCCACGCATTTTAGGAAAAACAACCGGCTATTTCCTTTTCGATTCGACAAGTCTTTACTTTAAGAAAGTAAAGCAGAATTATAACTTAACTCACCGTCAAGATGAACTTTTTATACGCTATACCCAGCCCTCTGGATCAATTTGAGATTATCCCATTTCTACCCCTTCAGATAGGTAACTTATATTTCTCATTCACAAATCCCTCTTTCTTTATGCTGCTCACTCTCAGTTTGGTTTTACTGCTGTTTTATTTTATTACTAAAAAGGGAGGAGGAAAGTCAGTACCCAATGCTTGGCAATCCTTGGTAGAGCTTATTTATGATTTCGTTCTTAACCTGGTAAATGAACAAATAGGTGGAAATGTTAAACAAGTCTTTTTCCCTTGCATCTTTGTCATTTTTACTTTCTTGTTATTTTGTAATCTGCAGGGTATGATACCTTATAGCTTTACAGTTACAAGTCATTTTCTCATTACTTTGGGTCTCTCATTTTCCATTTTTATTGGTATAACAATAGTGGGATTTCAAAGAAATGGGCTTCATTATTTAAGTATATTATTACCCGCAGGAGTACCACTGCCGTTAGCACCTTTTTTAGTACTCCTTGAGCTAATCTCTTATAGTTTTCGCGCATTAAGCTTAGGAATACGTTTATTTGCTAATATGATGGCAGGTCATAGTTTAGTCAAGATTTTAAGTGGATTCGCATGGACTATGCTATGTATGAATGATCTTTTATATTTCATAGGAGGGCTTGGTCCTATATTAATAGTAATTGCATTAACAGGTCTGGAATTAGGTGTAGCTATATTACAAGCTCATGTTTCTACGATCTTAATCTGTATTTACTTGAATGATGCTATAAATCTACATCAAACTTGATAGTGATAGTTATTTATAATTGAACAAAAGCGAGAAGCGAAGTTAAGAGGCTGGTATGCTATAAATGAGTGAGAGCAATGGGAAAGAGAAGGGATAATGCAGTCAATAATTACTTACTTATAGGTAAAGATATAATCTTCTTACCGAGTCAAATGCGTCCTTAAGAAATGCTTACGGAGTGGAAAGCCCTAGATATAGTTAAAAACCCTGGAATAAAGAGTTAGGCTATGGTATAGAGTTAAGTTTTGGGATTAAAGCAGTCAAGTCATACCAGGTGAATTTTAAGTTACCTCCCGGGCACCCGAAAGCAGAATGGACAAGGAGCAGGGTTCGAAGAACGAGAAGAGCTAGTCGAATAAAAGTATAAGAAGGGAGGAAGCGGGGAGAGGAAGATGACTATAGAAAGCCGATAGTCCGGTAGGTCCTTGTAAGGCGAGTGAAAGAAAGTGAGTCGAGCGGTTTTGATTCCAAAGAGGTATGATAACAGCACCATTCAAGATAAATGCTTGCATCCTGAGATAGATGGGCGAGAGATGGACGAAAGCCCTTGAAAGCTGAACTGATTCTTATCTGCTTAAAAGCCTGCCCACTTATGATGACATGAGATTAAAGACCCCATACAATAATGTAAAGGCCCTTTTTCCTTGATCCGGCAGGACTGTCTAGGAAGCGTCCGGCATTAGAGATGGCTTCAGACTCGACCTGAAAGGCGCCAGTTACATCTATTGGACCAGACGGAAATACAAGCTGTCTTGTAGCATGCATGGGTTCGACGTATTCTTTTGCTTTAATTCGACTAGATCCCTTCCCGCCTAGTAGTTCTCACTGGTAGGCTATCGCATCGGTATACAACTGGGTGTTAAGACCCTCGCTCGGGGATGCCCAAGGACTAGATGGAAAGGCTGGAAGGTAAGTAAGACGTCCATCCAATGAACTCTATCATCTAGAGCAGAAACCGAACTGAATACACTATCAAGCGGTTGAGTCCCCCAGTGAGATGTTCAATACAGCTGTCTAAAACTCTCCCACGTACGAAAAGGAGATGTACACGATAGTGCTGGCTGTGAAAGACTGGAGGCACTATTTGCTCCTCGGGAAGGAGACGCTTTACGAATAGAATAGGCCACTCTGATCAACAAGACCCCTCAGTATCTACAGAGGCAGTCCAAGCTTCAGGAGGCGCGTCATATGAAGTGAGTTTCAGTTTCTGCAACCGGTGCGCCCTTCTTTTTTTATTAGTAAAGCGCGTAGAAACCCTCTAACCTAGGTCTCCTGCACTCTTATTTGGTTTAGAATTGGGACAAGCCAAAACCTTAATTATTAGTAAGATAGGTTGCTTTCTTGTCTTGAGGAGTGAATTGCGTAGGCTGAGGGGCTACTAGCGGGATTCTTTGGATAGAAGAAGATCTTGGTAAGGTTGAGCAGGGGCTTGCCAGGTATTGACCGACCCCTGAAGTTGAGGTAGAGGCTGTAGGTATTGCTGAGACTGACCTAGCGGAAAGGGAGATTTTTCTGGTCTCACCTGAGAATGCTGTAGCGGCACTGGTTGAACCTGCTCTTGCGCCTGAGGCTCTTTGAAGTTGTTGCGGTTGAAGCGCTGGACTGATTGCTGCTGAAACTGCGAATTCGCCTCTAGACCTGTCTGAGTGGAGGCCGTAGTCTGGTAGTGCTGAACTCTTGATGGTCTCTCTTTTATGAAAGGGATTGCTTTGTGACATGGGTTTACTCTTATTGGAGGAATTTCTTTGAGATTGTGGGCTAGTCTGAATCCTAGATGCAAGCTTCTTAGGTTGAGAAAGGGTGCTAGTCTCTTGTGCTTTCATCTTAACATTCATCAGTGAAGGCTCAAAGATGTCATACATGGGGGACTGCATCTCTCCTGAGTGCAGACCTTTACGTAGACGACTGTGTCAAAGTAGTAAGAAAGGCAGCAATAACGAGAGATGTCTCTCTCTCCCGGGCGCGTATTGCCGAAAAGAAGGTTTAGCTTCAGTTGTGCTACTCTAGACCTGCGGAAGACAGGTGCTGCATGCAAAGCAAAGGCCTAAGTCCCGCGATGTGCAGAGAGTGTACACCAGTCTGTGCTCGTGCGTCTGGGTGATCCTCAGGTGGAGCCCTGGTGTCAGTGTCAAATGTGTGGCAGAAGCTAAATAGAATAAAGAAAGGGCTCAAAAGGAAAGAGGGGGCGATCTCGATAAGCTAAGCAATTGACTCTTTGTTTTCGATTCTTTCAAGGAAGGCTCAGATCCAATATCGGTAGCGGAAGAATTAGACTTGTGTAAGCCTGGACCAGAAAGTCTTAAATTAAGTATAGGCCGGGGGCAGCAGCAGAAGATTGGACTGGAACCCGAGAAGGATAAAAACAAGATATCTTTCTTTTGCGGAAGTTACTTACGATCGGGCTTCACTAATCTGTAGCACCTGAACTCCTGAGCTTGCTTGGGTGAGTGGTGGGATGATAAATGGACTGGTCGACCCTCTCCAAATTTTCCTGTGAATTCAAGCTCTTTTTTCTGGCGGTACGCTGAGGTTAAGCTTTTCCCGGGTTTCCTCTGACTGGTGCGGTGGAAGGCGATATGAGGTTATGGCTATTCGAGGCGATTCTTGTGGATAGCTCCTTCCTTAGGGTTTTATGATGGAAGTGGAGATCTCGCAGAGCAGCATATTAGTAATTTAGAAATTGCCAGCTGCTCACGATGAGAGTTTGTTGCTGAAGCACTTTTCTGCTAGTCTTTCGGGTGTCGCATTCACGTGGTATACACGCCTCGATCAATAGTTGCGCCGATATGGTAGACGCCTTTCACCGAAGATTCTATTCAGTAGCCCGCAAAGTAACCTATATGGAGCTTGCAGCGGGTAAACCTTTTGAGACCTACTTGGCTAGGTGGAGGATCTTCAATAAAATGTAAAAGGGAATTTGAAGAGAGCGAGTTGAGTGGCTAGCTTTACTGATTGAAGTGCTGGTGGCTTGTTTGCTTTCCTCTTTCGGGGAGCTGTCACAGACGATCGGACAACGTGATAAACGGATTAGGCAAGGATGATACTATTATCATCAAAGGTGGTAGGAGATTCTCACTTCTATTGCGAAAGACCATTCCCTTAAATGAAAAGCACGCTCTACTACTTCGAATACGAGAATATAAGAAAAAGAGATTCATTACGGATTGGACTACTAAAGACTGGAAGACCCATCAGTGAATAAGCCCGTTGAAGAATGAAGCCTTACAGACGTATAGAAGGAAGAGGTACGAGCAGACGAAGAAGGTACGAATGGAAGACTTGTAACGAGCCGGAGAGGTAGAATGAGGGGAGGGGGTTAGGGAATAGGGGTAGGAAGGACCTTTTATGGATATAATTAATGTTCGGTTCTCCACTCAACAAGCACTGGATTAGCTTCCGGCGGAATCAGCTTGGAAAGCCCTGGCCTTCAATTGAGACAAGAGATGATGCACGCTGAACTAGGATGCTTGGAAATGGCGTACTTTTTTTATGACACCTGGCTGGCACAAATAGCGTAGAGTGCCGCCTGCTACTACAGTGTATTAGAGTTCGAGCAAAAGATCAAGGTTCGAGCTAAAGCAAATTCCGAGTTTTCGCGGGAAGAAGTATGGTTTCGGACAGCTCATGATGAACTATTTAATCCTTCTCCATCCGAATCCGTCTCAGTTCCTGGTATTGAAGCGAAAGATGACTCGACCGGAGGAAGAGGCCACTCGGGGAGATATTATCCACATAAGTCTAAGTGGTGGAGGTATCAGCCCTGGCATGAAGGCCTACGATTAGAATAGAATGCTGACTTCTAGTTCCGGCTCTTGATGAGCCTGTGGTCTACCCAAAAGTAGAAGGGAGAAAGGGATCAGAATGAAAGTACGAACCAATATGTAAACAACCACAACGGGTCATGATTTCAGCGAAGAACTGGGATTTCATCCCCGCGATTTTCCCTGGGAAAAGAAATGCTTTAAATAAGCTTTAACCTCAGGATCAATGCAATTTTATTTTATCCCGACTAGAAAGATTCCCCTTCTGTGCAATTCCCGTGAATAGTGTCCCCCACCCTCAAAGAGAATCAAGAACATCTTCTCCTAGTAGTAAGTAGGTTTCGAAGCTGTATGAAAAGACAGAGTCAAGAAAGGTTGTGAGCAGTCTCAAGGGAAGCCCGAATAGCGGATAGTTTGAACGGTGGAAAGCAGCCTAGGAAAGAAAGATTTCCCCAGGTAGGATATATAGGATTCTATAAGCGAGCACAAGGGTAGTGGGGAATCGGCGAACTAGCAGTGGTGCCTTCGTTCAATGCCTTAAATCCATGTTCATAAATCAAGATTCAGCGAAGTAGCAGGTGACTCCGCCGCTACTTCGTTTCTAACTTTCAATGGGTGATGCAATTGCTCAACGAATACTTCTCAACAAATCCTTGTTTCATATAAATTCCATAGAAGAAGAGTTCAATTAGTCCAATAGTTAGAGTTGCGAACTGCACTTGAGTCTAAGTCAAGAATTCCCGTTGTTTCATCGGCGGGAAGTGCTCCAGTAGTAGAATAGTCAGTCTTCTAGCAGATTGGTAGGAGAGGCGCGGGGCAATCAAATCGACCATTCCTAGAAAAGCTGTCCAGTCTCTTTCTCTGTATAGTAGTCAATTTACTTCCTTCAATCTCTCTATTCTTCCTAGTCATCCACTTTCATCATTTTCACTTGAATGATAAGGCATACTACGACTAAGAAAGAGATAGGGGACTTGAATGCTTTACGGCCTAAGATCGAGTTGGAATCCTATACTGACTACGTGTTCTACGGGCTGGACCGAATCTCCATCAGAATAAGAGGTAGGGGAAATGTCCCTGACACGAAGAAAGGATACCCGAATGGTGATACATCTGAAATGAAAGCACATTCACTCCCTTTCACTTACTAAGACACTAGGCAATGGGCCCGCATACACAGTTCCTCGCTGACACCTTAAGCTAAAACAAAAGAAGAAACAGACCTTTCACCGAAACATGGATAATATTAGGAAGTCGTCGTTGAAGTCAAAAGATGGGAGCGATAAGTAGGCGTTTGCTATTGCGAGCTGCTTGCCTGAGAGTTTCTTCCATTCTCTCAATAGGGCAAGCACCCAATACCTCGTCGAGTCCAAAGCTCCTGCTCAAGCAGTTCAATCCAATTGAATTGAGTACCTACGACTGTGGAATGCTTCTTATATGTTCGTAAAATAGGAACTCAAAGTAAAAACTAGACTTTGTCTTGCACACTGACTTCAATCGTATAGAGATTTCCCACTGTCTGTGTCGATACCAGAAACTACGACTGAAACCTACACCGCTAACGAAGTTAAAGTGATTGCCTACTTTCTATGTCCGGAGACGCTTACTGCTTCTTCTGTCAAGACAGGCAGGCGGTTATCAGGATGTAGTCAAGGAGGTAGGCTTAGAGCCAGCAATAAAGCTAGCAAAGTATACCGCGAGCGAGTAGCCTTTGCCAAAGAAGCGCTAATTACTTGTTGCATTGCCTGCGTTAGGAGATGAGTGCACTTGAGAAGAATGAGACATGGGAAAAAGAAGTTAAAACAAACAAAAAAGGGGCCAGAACATAAGAAGGTGGTAGACAATTTAGAGAGCTTGGAGGAAAAGATCAAGACCATAAAGGGTATAGAGAGGCACCAAGTTCGCAGAGATCTGCTTCTTCTCAGACAGCTCCCCCACAAACCAACCCCAGATTTGTATTAGTATAATGGAAGAGGGTGAAGTCTTACTCATCTCCGCGCGTCTACTGTGGGGAAATGTGTTCTTACGGAGATAAAAGCTACTAATCCAACAGTTCCAGAAGAGTCTCACCGGCCCGAAAGAGATGTACCGAAGCTCTCAAGCGGCCCGGCCTATGCCGAGAGGGTTACAGCGGGCAATCATTAATATGCCTTGGGGAAAGTCATGCACCTGGCCTAGACGGATAAAGGAAAGATTCTCTCACCGAAAACAAGTAAACGAAATAATTACTAGTGCCCGATCGAAATGTCACTTCCTTGCCTTAGGGCAGGGTTTGACACTATATAAGGACCGGGTAATTTCTTAAAGAATGCCTTTACCTCCTTTACTTACTTTCTTGGCCCCGCTCCGCACCTGTCTTGCTTGTCTTTCTTCCTCCTCCCCATCCTTTGAAAGCTAGAACATTCGCATAGAGGAGTATCCTTATCACGCATGCTTTTCCACTGATGACAAAATTACCTTCTATCCTCTTCTAGGGATTCCGACCCCTATATGGAGAGGGGAAATTTTTATTTGAGTATTATGCATGAATATGCTTCTGCGCCGGGAATATCTCATAGCGGGAAGGCCCAGAGATCATAAAGAGATGGGAATGGAGGCATTCCAGCCCAACATACTCCGGTGAATGGGTCGAGAGAGATAGAGAGGGGAGTGGGATACAGGAAGTATAGTGAAGAGTTGAGTGGCCATCCAATCGGCTATGGAGGGTGGTTTCAGCAAGCGGGTAAACCGATGATGACTAGTCAAAACGTAGGCCGATCGTCGCTCATCCCTCGTGTTCTCTCCCGTGAAGTGATTAATCCCTAAAATGGGCATGCAATCAAAAATACGGGGTTTTAGCGAGTTGATCGATTTGAATGTCAGTTTATGGGCAGAAATGGACTTGCAACTCATTTTACCGGGAAAACAAAACTTGCTCTCAAAGAATGTCAGGTTATGGGCAGAAATCTATTTGCAACTCATTTTACCGAGAAAACAAAACTCATAATTTATCTCTACTCGGTGAGGAGCATGGCAACCTCTCACTCCTAGCCCCTGAGAGTCAGAAGTTCGATCAATTACTGCCTTCAAGTCAAGCAGGGAAACTTGCACGTGTGGTTCTGGCCCTGAGGTTAAAGGCGATAGGATTCCCTCGTGAGCGCGATAAGGAAAGAGAAGCATAAGCAAGATACTAGACCTTCCCTGGCTTTCTTTACTTGAAGGCATCATCCTTGACACTCCCATCCGGTGCCTGCTCTTTCTCATTTGAAAGCCGGGAAAACGTTCAATATTGGTAGCAAAACGTAACTCTACTCTCCATAAGCCCCGACTTCACTCCTTTCTCCTGTCCCTACTCTCATTCTCGATACGGAAACTCGGTCCCTAATCTCAATCCCTATCTTCTCTCGCGGCGGAAAGGCAGGAAGCTCGGAGCCATCAACTCAATGGATCGGAGGCGAAGTCTCGAGTTCCGGAGGAATGGAACGATAAAGATAGGTGCTTCCTATACCGAGCATTCATGAGTGCATATTGAGAGAGATGCTGGCATTGAATGAAGGCCCGTATTGGACAGAAAGAAAGAACCTTCTATAATTAAGAGTAGGATGTGAGGGAAAGCCTTCTAGTCGAGTAAGAGAACTGAAAGTTTCAAGCCAGTAAAGTCCGTTAGTGGGGGAGTTAACCCGTAAATCTTCTGGAAACGACTAAAAAGAGCAGGAGCAGGGCTTGCTTGTAACGGTGGGCAAGGGATGCAGATATGTCATAAAGATGAAGCTTTCAAGCGGGGCTGTTAAACTCAATCTCCATCATCAAAGACAAGGAAATCAACTTCACTAGATGGTGAGCTACCTGATTCTTCGATTACATACCTTTCAGCAGTAGCAGATCCTGTTCCCACTCGTGAGCTTGTAGTTGTGGATCCTCCAGATCTCTAAGATAGAGTTGATCCCACGGACGCAGAGCCTAAGAAAATGACCCAGTTAAAGAACCGCCCCATAAGTTGAAACTATTTATCCAGTCGATGAAGATACCGAAACGGAGTCCCTAGTTCACAAGCCTGTTCCATAGCGGTTGGCGAGAAACCCTTGGATTACCACACAAATCCCTTAACCTATGAGCTTATCAGTTCTCTAGGAGGTGAGAAATAAATTACCTATAACCTACTAAATGAGATTCATTTAATAGAACCCAGAGCTCTCCCATCCAATCTCGTCCTCGTGTATCGTCCGCTTGTTTCATTCCTTTCTTTATTCTTCGCTTCTGCCTCTAAAGTAAAGCGGGATAAAATCAGCTCTGAGGGGGCCCACCTCCCACTCCCCATCCCTTGGAAAATCAACTCACTTTGATTGACCAGGGCCTTACGATGATTGAATTTGACCACCCACACGCAAGACTCCAAGGGGTAACTTTATTATTATTATCTAATTAATTTAATGGGCATTTTCGGTAAGACATAGCGGACGACCTTCCTCAGTCATTGGCAAAGTACCATTTATCACGGAAGCAACCAAGATGACTCGCCATGAGTCAGTCCTTCCTTTCACCGCGCGAAAGATTGACTCTCTCTTTCACTGCGCTAACTTCGAGTCCTCTCTAGTCTAGCCAAAACTAATGCATGAAAGCGGCGAATGAAAGCGATCTAAAGATCAGTCCAATTGAAATCTTCTTCTTCGACCTCGTTCCTTTTCTCGCCTCGTTATAAAGTTGCTGATTTGCCGGGGTTGTAGTAGGCCGACCTTGGGATACTACTCTTCATTGTCCCCATCATAGATAGGGTTCCTGGTGCCTCGATGACTGGCGTTGTTGGCCATGATCTCTGGGTTTGATTCACCAAGGCGTTCTAGGTCCTCTATTCTGACTAACCTCCAGGGCGGGCCTCTAGTAGTTCGCACCCACCTGGGGTTTGCAAACTGACGGCTAACCGAGTCTAAGAAGGATTCCTCTTGTGCCGGTTCAACACTCAAGATTAGGGCCCTAAAGGCGGCTTAATAGTTTAAGGTTTAGAAAGACTGCTAAGATGTGTGCTTGCTGCTGTATGCTTCCTGTCCGATGTTGCACTGCAGTATGCTGGATAAAGCGGTCCCGGAAATAAGTGCGTACTGAGTGTTGTGCAATTTACTGGGTTCCTTAGCAGGCGGTTCAGTACATGCATGAGGCTCAACACGGGTAGGCTTAAGGGTTACCTTAGCGCCCTATATACCTCGTAGCCAGAAGACTAGTCGCTGGTACTGGCTAAGGGTTTGGGAGTTCGCATCAGTACTTCGCAGGAAGGGTAAAAAAACCTCTTCTATTAAATGGGGCGGCTACAAATAGCTAGCTTTGAAAGAACCTACTTTCACCTTGAAAGCCACTAGAGCTTCTTCCCGCATGGTAACAATGATTAGCACTTCCTTCCCATTCTTTATCTTCTCTTACGATCGATATTTCTAGTTAGAGTTTTCACTAGTCTTCTATCCATACTTCAGCCTAACTTCGATCCGGCAAGGAGACTAACAGGAGGCAAGGACTAAGTCTTTCGAGGGAGTTACGAAGCCATAAATAAATGGGCTTAAAGCCGTTGGTTTTGAAAAGCAGAGATTGGCATCGTCTTCCGCCTTTTATCTAGGAAGACTACTTGAGTTACATCGATCCTGCGGCCTATAGCCAATGAGCTAAAAGAGCCGACTTAGCAGAGAAGTTGATTGGCAAAGTGGATTGGAAAGCGGTCGAAATCTCTTAATATAAGAAAGATCGTTTAATGTAATGGATTTTCGAAAGATCTTTAAAGAAGGAACTCGAAATAGTTAGTGGCCCCCAATCCAAAGAGGTCAGCCCGCGATAAAGCAAACCAAGCAGTAAGTGGGACGACTACTTTCTTAGTCCTTATCCGGTCTAAGGAAGATATTCTTATAGATGTCTTGCTAAAGGAACTGGAAGCACCCATTCACTTCAAAGAAGTATAGTCTTAGAGGGTCTTCACCGCCCTTTTTCCTCGGCCTGCTAAACTCTTAACAATCTCCATCTCCCCAGTACGGAGCCGCATATTCACCTGCGCTGCCTCTCTGAAGGCTTAGAAAAGAACTATGAGTTCCCTCTCTTTAGAGGCCTTCCTTGAGTTTAGAAGCGGAACCAAGAGAAGATTGTCTGAACGCTGCACCTTCTAATAAATCTTAGTTTAAGGACGTCACGCTCTTTCACGATTTGCATAGCTGGATCCGGTGAAGCATTGTTGCATGTTAAAGCGCCCCTCACAGCGGTGGCAGTGAGCGGGGTCTCTTATGAGTAAGGAATGACCTTGTCGCTACGTTATCGGACAGGAATGAACTCGTAGCATCCCAACCAACTATTCACTTCTGCCCTTCTTTCATTCTTTGGGGATATCGATTACAGGTCGTAAGGGGCGGGATATCTGGTTCAGCAGCAGACCCTAATTACCCTTCTGGTGACCAAGAAGCAGGAGCGGGTAGTGGATTCTGCAGATTTATAGTCAGCGTCCCCACATAAAGATCTCGAAAGCGAGCAGTACCCTTTGGTGTTCTCTACCATGAGTCAAGGGCTAGGAATCCACTGAATAGCTAGTAAGATAGATTGTGTCTAACAAGCTAAGAATCTCCAGGTCGTAAGCCTTTATACCATACCGCTTTTTCTAATTCTATATTTCTTTACTTCATTATATCATTCTAAGTTTCATTTCCTTCGAAAGATATGGCTTCTGGTTGTTGTGTCCGATAATAAAAAAAGTCTCCGCGAATATTAATGATTCTACAGTGGCATAGCTCCGGCTTCTTCCCTTCAAACTATGGGTAGCCGGATGTTTAGCAATAGGATACCCTTACTTAAGTAAGTCCGCACTTGGGCATAGTATAGGTTTGCCACTTAATCCACTATCAATGTATCAATGGTGGTGGTCCTTCTGTGTAAAGTTAGCTAGCGCCAAACAACCTATTGACAAGAGCCTATTCATTTAATTATTGCTATTTCCGCACCCCTGTCCGGTCCGGTTTTTTTTAGAAAGAAAGTCGAGACATTCAGAAAGAGAGTTATGGCATTTCTAGGATTAGAATACGGTCCTATTGATTCAATCTTTATGCTTGGCACGGAACTCTTGTTTTGAGTGAAAGGGAGAGCGCACCGCATTCACAGGTAAATATCCCTCTACGGGGCGGGGTGTGGAAAGCACTATAAGTTAGTTGACTTCTCGACTTCTTACCTTCTCTTACTAGCCTAGCTTGATTCTTTATAAAAGACTAACGGCAAAGATTTTCTACCTCCTGTAAGCTCGTTACGCTTAACGCCCACTTACTTAAAGACTCGTTGGTTTACGACTAAATGAAAATAAGAATTGGAGTAGTTACCTACAGAAGCTGTTGCCCTTCTCCGCATAGGGAAATTGGCCTAGATCCAGATACACCCATCCATCTCTTTGTCCCGCTACCTCACTCCCCGCCCCAGCTTCTTTTTTTCGCATGCCACATAGAGAGTCACCCATTCTTTTTCTCTTTCTGCTAACACCTGATTGGATTCGTAGGTCTTATATCCGAGACAAGGCGACAGTATTAACATAAAAAAATAGTCCGTATTGTCAGGAATCGGTTTTTATATAGCTACCCACGTCAATGGAATGGACCTCTTTTTTAGCTTAGCTGTATGCTCATCCAATTGGATCGGACTCCCCATTCGGCTAGCTAAAGAATCAATAATATCCGGTCGCCTTTTTTAGAAATAATTGAGTCCAGGGAAGATTATCGAAGCCGGAGCCTTATGCAAGACTGCTGTTTCCGGCCGACGGTGTCCACCTTTTAAGTGAAGATAAGAACCGGATATTGAGGTTGTTTATTTTCCATGGTACTCCGGTCCAGGCCTTCATCCCTCATATCTTCCTCCTGGTGAAATCTGATAGATAACGAAGTAACCATGGCTCAGGTCCACGAGTGCCACATTCCCTTTCGCTCGCCGCAGGCTCCTTAGCCGCTCCTCCACATACTCCAACATAGGCTAAAGCCCCAGAAATTTCCTAATAAGGCCGCGTCTCCACTATTTCCTTGTGCTAAAACTTCCTGGGTTGGGAAAATTTCAGATTACCTTCTCCTTTTCCATGACTGAATCCTGCATCCAGGAGCACTCACGGAGGTAATATTCCAGATATTCATTGTTCAAATCCGCATCCTGTCAATGGAAATGCTATTGCTCATCCATCAATAGCGTCAGCGAAGTGCTTCTCTTCTTTACTTTGATCCCTCCATCTATGAGATCCGGGAAAAACTAATCAATGAAATTCGATGCTGGTTAAACTATCTTTTTTTTTCATCTACCCTACGCTATCTATTGAAGCTGACTCTTAATATAGAAAAGATATAAAAAAAATACAGTCACAGTAAAGGGCCATACACGCTTACTATTTTTCTAGTCTGACTAGCCCGTAGGCTGTTACAATTCTCCCTGCCCTTTTAGTTTTAGAAAGGGAAAAGGCCGGAAAGCGGGTAAGAAGAGAATCTCTCACCTTACACTCTGACTCTTACTAATGGATTTTAGGGGGTACCTGTACTTATTCGATTAGTCTTCTAAATAAAAATTACCGTATGTCCCAATAGTTTATGGCTTCCCGGCTGTACTTCTGTGACTACTTCCCCGGTACTTCCCTCGAGGGAAGAGAGAGACCACCAATGCAAGTGGATCGACTTAAGTTAAGCATCGATTTCGAAGGCGCAACAACGAGAAAGGTAGTTTACTTTAAAAAGAAAGTAAGGGAAAGGTGAATGAAGCGGTGTTTTCCTTATATCGATTCTGACGTGCATCATGTTCCTTCTCGATTCGATTTAGACCGATCACGGATATCCGCCTTTCCATTTGACGGCATTTCTATGTTAGTAAAAAAAGCGGCAGATCAATCACTTACCTTTCGTTAGCGGTTTCGCGACTCTAATATAGATGTTTCCTTTATATACACAATATAAATAGCTGTTTTGCTTTTTTTTGTTCTTTCATCTTGAATCGTTTTCGAATAATCTCGAGAGTAATAAGTCGCCAGCCTAAAAATGAAGCCTGTATCTATATAACTCGTTTCAACATGACGAAATCGAGATAACATTGTTAAGGGCATGCACTTCGAAACGAAAAAAAATCCGCACTACGTTCCGTCAGAAAGCAAGCCCCATCTTCTATTCTTATCATTTGTTCACTTATTTCACTTACTTTCAAAAAGCGGTACTGGCACTAGTCAATCATCGTGCCTTTAGCCAATGATGGATTTACAATCACCGCGGTTTGTTTTTCGGAGAATACCACTTTCGCGGCGACTAAAACTAAAGCGTATGGCCTTGTGGAGGTTTCTAAGGATCGTTAATCCCAATGGAAAAACCTTGGATCCCATTAGCGCGGGCGCCGGTAATACTATATCTTAGAGCTCATAAAGGTGCTGGGAGCATTTTAGTAAAGCGCGTTCAAATAGCATGAGCTTTTGATACTTATGAGATCGATGATGTATTGAAATTCGTCTTTCATTGTTGTTCTTTTGACGATGTAATAATGCGATGTACCTCCTTATATTTCTATAGGACTTTCGATCTACCTTGGCGAACTGTCGTCGAGAAAGGACAACAAGGACTTTCCCCTAATGTTACGTTTTGTCAACATATACTATTTTCATGGGCGGTGCCGCGATTACTAGCGATTCCCCATGCTAGAGCGCGCCTACATCCAATAGGTACTCAATTCTATTTTAGGGCAATAAATAACTTAGAGCAAGAGAACTTTTAATGGTTTCCAACATAAATATTTTTCCTAGATCTATATAGAGCCCATTGGCTTTTCATCGAGATTCTAGAAAGCGCGTTGTTTTGAATGCATTCGGAATTGGATTGCGGTTCTACGATATATCGATCCGAAGAAATTTCAGTTGTAAGTCATCCAATTCTTATAATTAGCCTGGAGGGTAGCTAAGACGCCCCCTTCCCATTCATTTTCCCTTGGGATGGTAAAATGAATCTTTCTCCTATTTTAAAGCACTTTTATCTTCTCTGACACTCGCAACTAACTACTCCCCTGTACATATAGGGAAGACCACTACTGAGACTGGAACTAAAAGGCCTCCAACGGTAACTTCAACTCCAGGTAAGGCGGAAGCACTTTTAGGGCTTAGGACGAGAAAGACATATTTTACACTAGCTTTTGACCTAGAACCAGCTGACTTAACAGATGGATTGGCCTTGCCTACTTCAATGCCAATGGATAGGGGGCCTGGACCAACATCGAAAGAAAGTGCAACTTCTGGAACAGCTCCCTTAAAGAAAAGAAAGAAGAAATGGAAAGGAGTATTCCACGTGCATAATCCTTCACTTTTCTTAAAATAAGGAAGGTAATAAAAAAAGAAAGAAGATAAATTGGGCCATGTTTCCCGAGGTAGGCCGCCTTCTCTCAGGCCAGCAGTCTTCTACTTCTAGTCGACTGCTCTATGACGGGCTTCCCTGTATCCTGGGCTCTGCTCGCTCGTCTACGCTCCGACCCAGCAAGTAAGAATTGAAAATCTTTCCTTCTCCCTTACGGTCGAGAACTACGTACCTTGCCTGCATTAAGATTTAAAACTTGTCGTCAAAAAGGCAATCAATCAGAATCAAGAAAAAAAAATTGAAATAGTGAATCAAGCAAGATCTAGATGGATCCCTATCTTTATCTCTATCCACGGAGATACCTATCTATATGGATAGAAATCTATCTATGAATCGATCTAGACTATCCTCTATCCGGATAGATATGTCCCTATGAGCGACTACGCGGATCTTTATATGTTTTGGCCACGTCCGTTTCCGCTCCGAAGAGGAAGGTTTGGATCTTTCAATCTTATGTCGTGAGGGATGTGACCTATGTTAGGTCCATAAAATACCACCGCTTTTGGTGTTCTATGATTCACCTCCGAATAATGAGTAGGTAGTTCGATCCTTTTGATTCTTCTCTTCCTTCTCTTCATAGTAAACTTATGGGGGGATGAGGAGCAATAGGTCGAATTACTATATAAAGAAGAGTTGTAAACTATAGGACTTCTTGTTCGAGTAGGAAGATATCGGTTTTTCTCGTTTCTTCTCTTCGATAAGAATAGGGATTTGAAATGATACAAATTCCTCTTCATTCTGTTGTGCTCAGCGAAGGAACTGCCTAAGCATACTTTTTCGGATCCAAACTTCTTTGTTCTTTCAAAGTCTTCTTCTTGCATAGAATAACGCAACTGTTGTTGCAAAAACCGGGATTTTAGTAGTAGGCGGCATCCCCGCTTAGTTTTGAGTAGGTGGAACCATTCTGTTTTGGTTCTTCTCCACATTCTTACCGGGTGATCCAGGAATTTTCCTATGATTTTTTCAACTGATATTTCGATATAGAAAGATCTCCTTATTTCTTCACCGCGGATTCTCGCGTCATTTTCTTGAAAAGATATTAGATCACCGTGGGAAACTTTCAAACGAGTAATGCTTACCATTCGATTATTCACACAAACCCTTCGATGACTTATCGGCTGCCTTGCTTGAGGAATAGTTTCACGAAAATGGAGACGAACCGGAATAACGTCCGATCTTGTTTCTGGATTGAGTAGAAAAGGGATATATGAAGTTCGTTCTGTTCCTCTGTGCATCTCTGTGATGGGTAAATCCCCATGAAAAAGGGGCAACTTTCGTGTAGTTTGTGATTGGATGTAACTGTTAAGATTTTCTCTCGGATAAATCTTTCTCTTAATAGATCTCTTCTTGTTCCTCAATCTTCGGAGAATGCGGCGTTGTATTATTGTAAGTTCTCTGTTCCGAACATTTCCTGAAAGTAGACGACAAGTTTTAAATCGCATATCCCGTCTTTATCTTTCTTTCCTTGGGGGAATGCCGCAACAAAAGGGGCTATGGGAGTAGAACCCAATTCTGCCAAAACCCCCGACAAAAACAAGATGGAAACTGGCATACCAGTCTCATTTACCTCTCTTTCTTCATTCAATATCTGTCTAGCCTGCTAACGACGCCCTTCCTTATCTTCTTCTTTTATGAATAGGAATAGAAAGCACGATTAAGCGGTGCAACCATCGAGAATCAGTCAACTCCTTCCTATGTCTGAAGCCAATGCTGACGCAAACGGATACACAAAGGATAAGCAGCTTCGCTAGCCCCGGAGCCGGTCTTTGAGCAATTAATTTTTATTCCTTTCCTTGACTTTATTTCCTTCGTCTTCGGCGAAGGCCGCACGTGGAATGGTTTCAGTTTATGCTTTTTGTGCTCGCATGTCCTATGTTTTCTACAAAGATCCACATATTTGTTGTTCCGTTCAACGCTGTTGATCCTGAAGTTGCTTCTAACAAAGAGGGACAGAGACCACACCGAGAACTCCTTCTCTTCCCCTTGGGAGAGGGGTGGTTGACGATTCCCTACTACGTACTCGATGGAAAGGGGGTGAAAGGTTCTTATCTATGGGACTCCTACTTTACCTGCTAACTATTTAGCTGGCTAATTAACCCCAATTCATCTTCTGGGTTCCCGCCTGGCCGATTGATCCGATGAGATTCAAGAAAAATAAGTTCCAGAGGCATCCTCCATTCATATCGATTTGGGTTTTTCTGCACCATATTTTGATCTGCCTCTTCTTCGATCCGGAATTCCCAACAAATCCTTGACTCCTCGAATACAATGGGATTTCACACCTGGCAAATCTTTAACTCTACCTCCTCTTATTAAGACCGTAGAATGTTCCTGCGAATTATGACCTTCGCCCGGAATGTGAGCAAATATATCATGTCGATTGCTCAATCGTACTTTGGCTATCTTACGTTGAGCTGAATTTGGTTTTTTCGGTGTTCTCTTAAAAACACGCGGGCGTACTCCTTGCTTCTGGGGACATTGATCCGAAGCTCGAGTACGGTCCGTGCGCCGTTTTTCTTCTCTACCATGACGAATCAATTGATTTAATGTAGGCATCGCTCTTTCCTTTGTCCTTCCTCCCTATTTTTGCCCTATCACTAGTGATTACTCCCGATCCGAAGCACCCCTTTTCCATTCATAGAGAGATCCAATCGTCAAAATCAATAAAAAGGCCATCATAGACCAAGATCCAAACGGATCAATCTTGTTGGGAGGTACTGCCCAAGGAAAGGAAAAGGTGACTTCCGGATCAGGAATAATAAATAAAATGGAAACAAGATAAAATCGTATATCGAAACGACTTCTGGCATCACCGAAAGGATCGAAACCACATTCGTAGGCCGACAATTTTTCTGGATAGGTCGAACTATTGGAAGCAAAGGGAAAAGGAAGACCGAGTAAGATCAAAGAAACTAGCAGACTGATCACTAAATAGATACAAATAGGTGCAAATTCTGACATTACCACAAACCACTTGGTTCTTTCGCTCCATTCTCGCGGAGCGGCATACCGGAAAAAAAGAAAAAAGATCCGGGCCTGGTCGACCCAATCATGATATTTCGACACATTGGGGCTATGGGAATCGAACCCAATTCTTCCACGACCCCCATTTCCTTCTCTTATGAGATTTTATTTTTAAGATCACATCACCTTTCATACCAAAAAGAAAGCTCCTCATATACGATAGCACCAATGATAGAAGTAGAGAATGCTATCCTTCTTCTTTATTTCATCTGCGGAGCCTAATCCCTTTTTCCCCTCTCCCTTAGGTTAGGGTGCATTCCTGGTGAGTAAGCCGAGTCCTTCTTGCTTGAAAGGAATAATAGCTTGCTTCCTTTGTGACTGAAAACTCTTTATAAGTCCAATTAGGCCTGAGCCCTTGTGGTAAATTAGCCAGCCCACTTCCACCAGTTCTGACTTCCTAAGGAAGTGTAAGCCATACTTTCTTGGCGCTGTCAGCCACGCTTTGTTTGAGATCCGTTGCAGGGCATGTGAACTTCTTTTTAAACGGGCTTCTTCCTAGGTCATTCGCTTGCGACCACTTACTGGAAAGACTTGCCTTATCCCTATCCCTTGTTTGCTTTATTTTCCTTGCCAGATTTCCTTTCAAAACTACTGCTTGTCCTGTTAGTCTGTTAGATCGCATGGACAGAACTCCTAATTCCTAATTAATGGCTGGCAGGTAACGGGAAATGAATGGAATGGCATTGGCTTATGGGGCACTCCCTCTGGATGGATTAAGATAACAGGCCTCGTCCCAAAGCAAAGGAAGAAAGAGGCTTGCTCACATAAAATATCCCAGCTGGCAAGGGAAAGATCAGCCCCATAGCGTATTCAGGTATATCCGCAATCGCATATTCTGGGCCATCTGCAGCCTAGATATTTTTATTTCCTGCAATGTCCAGGCCATTTCCTTTCGATGGCAGATCCCGTGGAAGTTAACTTTGTTTTGCTGTCGGACCAGGAGAGTGAATCGAATAGGTTACATAGGCAGGACAGGCGAGTTCTCATACATTTCCTGGCGCTGTTAGCCTGCCCTAATCTACTTCCTTCTCCTTTCTCCTTTTTAGAAGTGACTGTTTACTCATCTTTTCCGAAGTGAGCATATACTGAATCTCCCCTAGTGTAAGAAAGTTTATTTCTATTTCTAAAACTTACCTCTTGTAAGTGGGTGTATAAAATGGCATATCTAAGTTAGTTTGAAAGCCGGGTTATTTAAATCCCAATGCCCTCTTTTGACATTGTTCGAGTTATCTAGCGCCTGAGTCTGTTACGGTGAGTGAGGAAGCCTTTAATTTGAAAGCAGGCCTTTCTTTTATTCAAGTAGGAATTATAGGCAAGCTAGCAATTCTTCAAGTGAGAGTTTACATCCAGTGCTACATTTAGAGTTCCAGTTGCAGGAAAGGGAAAGAGACTTAGGAGAGCCAGCAGGCGCCAGCAAGCTAGGTTTTAAGTGAGCAATCTTGTGATTTCCTTGCCATCCAATTACAATTACAGTTGCTATCTAGTTTCAGTGCCTGTGAGTAAACCAGTTCAAGCAAGGGTAAAAGCATATTCCGATTCCGACTAGCTGATTATAGAGTCATATGCTAGGCCAGTTTCCAATCATCCATCCTGTTTTTAGTTTGTCGTGCCAGGCGAGCAAATGGGTTCCCTAGGCAGTAATTGGTTGCAGGGCATTTTCCTTGGATGTTTTTTCTGTCCTATAGATATAGAACAACAGGTAAAGCCTTAATGAAACCTTTGGGTGATCAAAGAAGAGAATCAAGGCTACTCTCCTTTTCTAGGAATCTACAACTCTCTTTACTGAGCGAGACTCTACCCAGATCTAAAGAATTCGCCAAAGAGCCTTCTTCTAACTAGGAGAGTAAGCAAGCTACCGGAAGCGAAGCTTCTGGCTCCCCCTTTTTTTTAATTTCCAATTCCTTCTTTTCGTTCTACTTAGGTGGAGCAATCCGAACTCTCGACAGAATATAAAAGAGCGTCTTCGAACCTGTGTAGACACCTCAACGAACTCATGTGGACACTCCTCGGCCCGAGCCGAGGACAATTTATAAAAAATACACATGTTGACCCGTTTTTCTTTTCTTTGCTGATTCCTCTCAATTAAATTTGCCATGTTGCACTAAGTTACTTACGTATGTATGCATGCGGTCCGGGAACACTTTGGGGTGAACACCCATCCGAACAAGTAGGGTCAATAGTTCAGCATTTAGGCCGTAACATAACATTTAGCAACAAAAAATCTTTAACCCAACAAGTGCTCTCCGAACCAAGCTAGATAGTCTCCTATCACTAGGCTCACCAACCAACCTGGACTTTGATTCTTATTATTCCTACCGGATATCAAAACCATAAGGATTGTTTCCAGCCATGAGTTCCCATATTACATAAGCGCTCTTGGGTGGGCTGGGCCATTCCATCAAATCTTTGAGAAGGGGCCCAATCTCGTATTTTATGGTCGGCGTGGCGATAGGCTTCGCTTCTACGACTGCCTCCCCAGCCGTTGCAAAGACTGAGCGAGAACGGTAAGGGGCGAGAATGTCGTTGCGCGGGGATGCGATTAGCCAAGCTGGGGCAAACAAAGCCGTCCGGCCCCCTACCGGATTAGGAATGCGAAGGCCTTTCCTTCGAAAGGAGACCGGGGAAATAAAGAGCTATGCTATTGACCGACCCTTTCGTAGTGACTTCGAATCAATAGTCCTATCCTTTTTTAGCATTTTGTTTGAGGCGGGCCGAATAGAGAATGAAATGCAGAAATACGGGAAGAGTTCCAAACCGGTTTAAGGGCTGCTCGCCCTACCGAAGTACTAAAGGCTTTCGAGGCTTACACCTCCCTATTACACGACCTAAAAAAAGGTAGCTTGCTGTAGCGCCCTTAGAAGAAATCTAAGCCTTTTGAAGCGCCAGTAGTTGTAGCTGTGGCCACACCAACCCTTTCGTTCTTATCGCTCCGGGTTTCTATCTATATGACCTCCGGGCGGTACAAAGTAAACCTCTTCCGTAGAGGCAGGTAGTAACCTAACCTTTAAGAGTATGTTCAAGGGGGGGAGCCCTCTTATCTATCAATGGAAAGATCTCCGTGCGTGATAAGGAATCCTAGAAAAGATCGATTGAGACTCCCTCCCCGGTCCCACGAAGATCTCTACGTACTTGTCAAGTCCAGGACAACTGAGATCTTCCGGTCTGCGCGCGTGGGAGCAGCTCAAATAAAGAAGAGTCTGGTCTGAATTCAGGCCCGGCCCCTTCATTTGATTCCGACGGCCGGCATAGATATCATGAGACCCGCCCACTATTACTACGAAAAAAGCCCTGCCTTTTTCCTTCTAACTAGGAGAGTAAGCAACTTCTATTAGCGCCGGACCTTGAGTCGAATTGATCGTGTCATGTGCAACGTCCATCAATGATGGTTCATTAATGTCCATTGATTTAGACTCCTTCCCCCTTCCCAACTACGAATAAGATCGAGAGGAGCCCCAAAAAAACCAAGAACGAAAACGGAAGCCTTTCGATTCACTCCCCATTATCTCTTAAATAAAGCTCGCCCTCGAGCCTTGGGCAGGTCGGCCGGGTCTTTCCCTGTTGTTCTGTTCCCGCCACGAGAAAGACGCACAGAAGGAAGAGGTATGCCCGGAGCGCGGAGGATCCGTTGAGAGTGTCTGTTGTATCGGTAGGGAACTTTACGATCTTTTCCCTGTATTGAATAAAAAAAATAATAAATAGGTCAGTGCTACGGCCCTCTATTGTTTGATCCAATATTGACCGGGGACGAGCCCCGACTTCCATAAGGCCTTTCCTTGGTTTGACCTCCCGTAGTGGTCCTTGCTTTTAATAAAGCTCCGCAGGGCTAATTTATCGTACTTGCTCAGTGTGCCCCCTTTCGTCGAGTGCCCCGCCCGGTTCACTGGGCTGTTGGCCTACCAAGCACTTGCCCGCAGCTCCTGCCGCCCGCCAAGCGGGCGGAGCGCTCGTTATCCTTACAGTTCTCTATGCCGGGGCCCCCTCCCATTGCTCTAGCCATAAGCTGTGGCAGCTCCAGCTCGAAACCAAAGGGGCCCGCCCTGCGAGGCCAGAGTGGGCTCAGTGGTCAGCCCCCATTCGAATTAAGGGGTCTTTAGCTTTTGCCAGATCTAGAGAGATACTACGAGTCCTCCGTCCCAGATTCCATCGCCGCGGCCATCTGGTTCACCGGTACTACCAAAAAGTCTCATGCTTACGTTACTACTGTTACTGATGGTTTGATTATCTTGGACCCCGGTCGGTCGTGCTTCTGGTTTCCATTCCCATCATCATATTGATATGATCAATCTCCTCGCGCTCTGCCATAAGAACTTGGAGTCCGTATCATGGTGAAGGTAAGGTAACGCTGTGATTCTTGCTCAAAAAACAGACCGAACGCGTTCGAGTTATTGGCTCGTCCAACCCGGCAGCATTCATGAGTCGCTCGTTCAACTGTCCCTCGGAGACACGGTCGAGAACATGCATGGTTGCCCCCCGTCCTTTCTTGCTCTCGGTCCCACCCAGCAAGATACGGCTCAGCCAAAAAACGTGAGCGCCCCTGCGCGGGCCTTATTTTTTTAGTAAAGTCAAGCTTTGGCTCCCTAAAGACTAAAGACAGAAATGGATAAAAAAAAGGGGGGACTTCTGCAACGGGCTATACCACCCAAACCAACTGAGGGAAGTCGCATCCGCCCCATCGCAAGCACCTACAATGTCATGATCACATTGGTTTACCCTTTTTTCTTTGGTAGTTCAACGGACGGTCGCCCCTCCAACAAGAAAAGGTATAAATATGGAAACTTCTCTGCCATTTGGATCGGAGAATTTATGGAGGAAATCGGCTTTTAAATTTCCAGAAACCACACGATTATATAGCCAAAGGGAATACGCCGCGCCTAAAATCATCCCAAGCGCTGCTAATGTGGCTACTAAGCTATTTCTTTGGAAAGCTCCTACTGAGATGGGAAATTCCCCGATAAAGCTGCTAGTACCAGGTGAACTCATATTGGCCAAAGTGGAAGAGAAGGAAATGGTAGAGAGATTCGGCATGGTGCTCACTAACCCTCCGTAATATCTAACAAGTCGAGTCTTATGTCGGTCATATAGAACACCAACACATAGAAAAAGGGCTGAAGGAACCAGTCCATGACTTAACATCGGTGGAATGCTACCTCCAATTCCCTGTATGTTCGATAGAGCCAAAGATTCCCCCCACTGATCGGAGTACGCCGATTACCCCCCGAACCGTACAAGATAGTTACCGCCTATCATACGGCTTTCTAACTTCACTTTTTTTTTCTGGTCGTTCCGCTCTGTCGATCGATGGTAGTATAAGAGATTTGATCTGTAACCCCCCGAAATTTTTTACATAAGGGTTCCTGCTTTCTACCCATAGTTAGCATGTATCTCCCCGGGTCATACTTGAGTATCACATTGTAGACCCCCACCCCAACTCTATCTTCCTTATCAGTGAACCGGAAATAGTGCATAGGTACTTTTCAATGCAGCGGGGACGAGATGACATACTACGATCACGTACAGAAGTGCTGCCCTTCGGCTCGGCAATATGGAACCTATCAACAGCTCCCGTTCCTTTATGAGGTCCTATCGGGATAGGTAGGCCCAGCCCAAGCCTTCCCCCTCCCTCCATAAGACCCTCTTTCTCTTTCCCCCTCGAGAAAGAGAAGAAAGGGTTTTTTATATTCTTTCATGTGAACGGCCCTATCTTGTATCGAAAGGTTTTTCGTGCTATACACCACGTTGAGAAAGACCAGCCTCCTATGTACCGTACCTTTTTTTGACCCCCGAAAGGGAGGTCCTCCTTATGATGCTACGGACGGCTGTCCGAAGTGCAAGGGGTAAACTCGGACGAGGATAGGATTGCGCGCGCCGGGCCCTCCCTTCGGGTGTCAAATTTTGGCCGAGTTTACCGTACCTCCGGCCCTTATGTTACGCGACCGTAATCTTTTTTTATGTTCCACCGCTGTTACGCCAGAAATAAAAGGTTCCACACGAGCTCCCGTTCTGCGGCGTGGTGGCAGGACCGATAGGAGATTGGCTCCGGGTGTAGATAGGGTTAAATCCGCAGGAGTCATGCAAATACATAGGCCCCTTCCCCTCTCTTTTAGATGAATGGGGTGGTTTTTATAACGTCTTTTCCTATCTACGGTCCCTCGGAGCGAGGGGTTAGGCAGGTAGTATGGGCCCTCTGACTTCCAGCTATGTGTTGTGCGGCTCCCGCGAAGCGAATGAAGGGAAGCTCTTCGAGCTTACGCTTACTCTCAGCCTCTTTGATTGGTAGGCGGGCGGGCTAAGCCCCCTACTTAAGATTCCATTCATAAGGGTAATTTTCTGTTGTCGTGACGCTTTGGTTAGGCCGACTACTAGACTACTAGAGGTTACTTCTAGCTTCTATAGGGGCCTTTCCACTTTGGTGTAGTTTTAGTTTGTATTGGTACTGAATGAACATATCAAACAAAGGCGAGCAGTATAAGCCCTTCTCTG
Source organism: Medicago sativa (assembly GCF_051527215.1). Lineage (NCBI taxonomy): Eukaryota > Viridiplantae > Streptophyta > Magnoliopsida > Fabales > Fabaceae > Medicago > Medicago sativa. The sequence goes on from NC_068105.1 coordinate 50,280, forward strand.
GCCTGGGAAAAGCAGCGAACTCTAGAAGCTAGGGCGTTGTTCACCTTTGGACACGAACACTATTCCGTTCTCAGCGTAAACCCGCCTTAGAGATTGAACGGCAATAAGATAAGTCGACGTTCAATCTAAGACAGCGCTGATAGCTTGTAGTGAACAGCCCCCTTCTTGACCAACCGAAAGCAGCCTTTGGTACTTAACTTAAGTAGGGAACCCTTGCAACTATGATAGAAAGCCGTTTGCTTGTTGCCAAACCCTTCGCCTTTCTTTTGTTTTGAATCAAAGTAGGTCGCGACTGTTGTATTTTTTTTTAGTAGGTCGGGGGAAGCTACCGCTTATACGACAGCTCTGCTTCCTCGTCTTGCTTCTGGCAAAGCTTCTACTTTGCTTGCTTCTCTCGCGCTTGCTTGCGCGAAGGCTTATTAAGTCCTTTTCGCTAGGTCCAAAAGCTTCCGTCAAAGCGAAAGATCTGATCCAACTGAAATCCCGCATATCCGCTGCGCTCAATATGCGGCTACGGCTAGGCGATCATATCGTGCCAAAAAACCTTTTTTATGTATAGAGAGATCCCCTAGATATACAGATAGAATAGATGTTCATGGATAGACAGACATTCCATTGATTCTGAGTTTTGGGGCTGAAAAAGCTCGTCGATCCAAATGAATCATTCTTGTGGTCTCTCTTCGCCCCCCGCCCCGAAACTGACCCACAGCACAGCGCCCATTCGCTTCGCGCGCGGGAAGGCTACGAAGTTCGGTTCATGAGACCGCGGCGGAGTGGAGCAGCCGCGACACGAAGTTCCTTACCTTAGCTGGATCTCGCTGGTGCCACCTAAACGGTAAGTAGGCGACGGATGTGTGACGTTTGGAGTTGTCGTTCGTGCACCTGTCCCCAATGGAAGAATGAGTGATCCGTTCCCCTGCGGATCATGGCCTTACCACTCGGTCCCCGATGGCCTGCGGGGGATTCGGTATAGCAGCTTACGTTTTTTTGCGCTGCGCGTTCCCGCTGGACTGGACACGTGTTAGCTGTAGGAAGTATGGTTCCGAAAGTGACTTCGGTTCGCCAGTTCAGGCTCAACTCCTCGCTTTACGTTAGCGGACCTACACTACAGGTCGGGCCGGGGCTCTGCGCTCTTTCTTTCTGTGTGGGACGATGCCGGGGAGAGAAGGGAATGCGTCGAGGCGGCGAACAACAACAACACAACTAGATTTTTGCTTTTCCCTCCATCCATGACAGTGCATTGGACCGATGGATAAGAGAACTGAGCTGGCGCTTGGGCGCTCTACGTACGATGTAGACTCCATCAGATACATATCGATTTATTTCTGATGGATCAAGAATAGTTGTCTTATCAATAGATAGAAATAGGGGATTTCCCCTTATTATTGATGGATTCCCTCTACCTCATTCCTACTCTTTCGATCTATCAGAACGGATCAGGCTATCTATCAATCGATTTTTAAATAGCACGTTCATCTCGCTTTTCGTTCATTTCCGCCACGCCAACATAGCCACAATAAATAAGAAGAAGCAGGCGAAGCAGCTAGAAGCGCTCGCTTCTAGCCCTTGAATTCTTATTCACGAATGAATTGGGAAAGCCAACACAAAGATTAGATTCTGACTTCGTAGAGCCGGTGCTGCTGTTGCCTGCGCGTAGGGTGTCCCCCACTCCCGTCCCGGGGCGCTAAGGGGCTTTTGTTTTTGGAACAGACGGCAATGTTTTGCTGACGCCTTGAATCAAGCTTTTGTTGCGACATGCTATGTTTTCTCCCCCATTGCTAGTAGGTTGATGGGTCGCACGCCCGGCACACATGTTTTGGCCTTGTCTTTTGTGTCAATAACTAAAAATAGGTGACCTAACGGCCGCCGCCCGACTAAACATACCAATAGTCACCAGATTCATATGGGCTACTGAGGAGTAAGCAATGATCTTCTTAAGATCGATCTGTCTTGAAGTGGTCAAGGAAGTATATATTATAGCAATCGCGCTTGGAGTATAAATGAAAGGAGTGGAACAAAGTGTTGCTTCGGGAAACATGGGTATTGAAAATCTTAAAAACCCGTGGGCTCCCAATTTTGAAGGAATTCCTGCCAAGATGACGGATCCTGCCGTAGGTGCCTCTACATGAGCTTCGGGTAACCAAATATGAACAGGTACCATAGGCACTTTGACGGCGAAAGCGGCGAAAGAAGCAATCCATAGAAAGATTTGGCGCCGCTCACTAAATTCTGTGGTTAATGATATTTGTAAATCGGCGGTCCCTGTTTGGAAAAGAATCAACAGAATAGCTAATAGCATAAAAACAGATCCAAGTAAAGTATAAAGGAAAAACTGATATGCTGCCTTGATCTTTCTTTGTCTCGAACCCCATACCCCTATAATAATGGTAGAGTAAGGGGTGGCCCCAAAGCGGAATTTACCGGTGGTGGTTGGTCGAAGCTCCAGTAGGTAGCCACTCCCTTCTCAGGGAACCGTACGTGAGACTTCCGCATCATACGGCTCCGTCCCGAGCTTCCGTCGTCGGCCCTTGTCATTAGACCACTATCTATGCATGTATATTAAGCCTGGACTCTCGAATCTTTTGCTTATCGGGTGGTGGCGAACAATGCAGCTTGCGTTGCGGGAGATGCCCGCCCGTAGGGCCCGGCCCGCTTCTCGCCCGAAAGAACCGCTCACTTGCTAGCCGGACTAGTGGGGGGCCCTATCCGGAGACATACTGAAAACCATGCCTTTCGAACCGAACGCAACGCCCGTCTTCCAAATTAAATAAAAAAGGGGAAGAAAGATGGAGTGCGGCCTGTAGAGCACATGTAACGCACAGTCGGTTGCTCACGCAGTGGATCTCTCCCTAGATATCTAGAGAGAGAGATGTGAAAGTAATAGCCTTTCTTTTATGGCCGCCCCCGACTTACGGCTTTACGCTACTACTACTGTGATGTGAGCGGTTCCAATTTGTTTTTTTTTCCCAATTCTCCTGGCCGGAACTTGTATGCAGCACTTATACGAAGGTGCATGCATAAAGGTTTGGAACTCTTTTCTTATCTGAATCTTTAAGACGGGACCCTATTATCGAACCCTCTACCGAGCTTAACCCTGCCCGCATTTCCTTTTTTTTTAAGGGGGCCAAAGAAATGTCTCCACCTGCTGCCAACAGTCTTTCTTCGGAATTCTACTGAACGGGTCGATCCTCCCCTCCCGTTTGTTTTAGCAACTTATCCTAAGGTCTCCTCACCAAGAGCTCCCCGGCGACGACAGAGGAACCAACCCGCCTGCTGTGGCGGGGCGGCTTTTTTTTCACAATAAGACCTGGACGATTATCCCTACCCTCGGTAGCTTACGAGTTTACGTCCATCCCTGGTTGGGTACAGTTTCCTTTCGATTTTTCCCTTGTAGCCGTTACCCGAATTCGCGCAAGTGTGTCCACACCCCCCAAACTGACTTGACGAGGAATCCATTCTCGCGAACAAACACAACCCCTACACACACCTAGGAGCACCCCTTCCTGCATATCCATACAAGACCCGAGTAGGCGGGTCGAGGTCCTACGAGGTACCCACTACTCGGAGTACCCTCCCAAAAGGAAAAAGATGTGTCTGTCAGGTTCGGTTCGTCTTAGTTGGGTTGGGCGGGTTCGACCAGAAATGCTATGCTTACGCACAAGACTACCCCTCTTCCCGAAAGCTTCGCGGGGACTACTTTACGACGGACGACCGCCCGTAGGGGGTTTACTGCACAAGGCCCCTGCAGAGGAAAAGCTTTATCCCAGCGAATAGAAGATGCTCAGCTCCGCACAACATAGGGATTAGCACGCTTTCGGGAAGAACATAGAATAGTAGAGGATCCAGCATGCGGAACACGGCGATCATTAGAAATTCACGAATTAGAGATGCTGTAATATACTCTTTCCCATAACTTCTCATACCAGACCAACCCACTAAAATACAAATAGGGATCAGAAATGTGGTCAATATCACGAAGAAAAAAGAGAGACCGTCTATACCCAAATGAAAATTGATGTTTTCATAAGGAAGCCATCGAAGGCTTTCCACAAATTGAGATTTGGCCGTAGAAGGATCGAATTGTATCCGAGGAACAGGGGAATACAAAAAAGTAATAAGAGAGGCACACAGACCAATCAATCGTATCGGTCGTATTCTTGAATTTGGAATGAAAAGAGGAATAATGCTTCCTAGCACGGGACACAGAATAGGACCACTTAGATCAGAATAGCATTCACAGAAATGTTCTAACATAGAGTAGAATCGAACATTGAAGAGATTAGTTGACAACAGTCAAAAGATGGGCGCCTAATTCCAAGACAATAGGGGTCTATCAGTGCAAGTCAGCTGAACACCGTGATTGATGAGTGGGTAGGTGGGTTAGGTGCGCCTCTCGTCCAGTGGGAAGTATTGAGGCGAGTCTCCTCCCCCCTTCCTTTTTCGACTTTTCCTCTCTCCTTTTGCTTGTGCTTCTACCCGGGCTTTTTATTTTGATAGATTTATAGAGACCTGAGGAAATTTTTCTAAGATTCATTGCTCGATTTTGCATGCTCTGCTCCCAAAATGCAGAGAGACTTTCGAGGGCAGATCCGGGTTGGTCCGGGGAGAGGCGGGCTAAGTGAAAGAAAAAAAAGAATATAAATATAAATGGAGCTATGTCGACTTACGTACGTCTCGTTGACCAAACGATCAGGTATACCACGCCACGTATCATCCCCTCTTTCTATAGAGGAGAGATAAAGAAAAAGAAAAGAGATAGCGATCGTGCCGTAAGACCTTGTTCGTTTCTACTTGACGTTATTTTCCTCGGTTTTTTTATTTGACATTAAGGCCTTTAGTTTAAGTAGGTTTGGGCTAGGTCGTTGCGCTCCTGCCACGTCTTGGCAAAGTAGGCTGATGGGCAAGCCTCCTCCTGCCGCAACGGTGTGGGGCGTCAGAGGCTGTTGCCCCGTCGCCAACTCGAAGGGGCTGAAGTTCGACGCAGAGCTTTTTGGTTTTTAATTTATAGCAGCACCGAGCAACATCCAACAGCTCCAGTCCTTCTGGTTGGTTTGCTTGCACTAAAGTGCCTTAAGTAGCCCTCGAGGAGTCCGTTTATATCCGTCTGAGCTTTCAAAGATATACCGACCATAGGTATCTTACTTACCATCAGATACCGACAGTCGTCTTCTAACATTACCGACCTTAAAATATCGGGTTTTCATCATCAGAAACAACCCGATTTCCAAGACCTCTTGCATTGCATTACCATAACGAAAAAAAGAGATAAATTGCTCTTGTGACTCGGAATGAACCTTTCTCGGTGGAAGAAAGGAATAGCGATGGATTCCTATGAAGCATTCAGGAACAAGAAGATTCAATCGGACGACGAATTCATACGTGGTCCAAGGAAATAAAAGGTCCGCTTCCACGATTTCATCTATATCGAATCTGAATATCAGAATAGCTTATATAGTCATGATTCAATTCAGGTCCACTGACTTTTGATTGATTTATCTTCGGATCTGATTGGAACATTTGAGAAGTAGGAAGACTTTGGCGGGCGATTCATAATTGGTATCTAGAATATCTATGTCCTAGGACATAAAATATGAATAATGAAGAGAAATTAAAGATAATATATATCTAATCTAAGAATTTTTAGGCTGTACACCTAATTTTTATTCCTGGGATTGTAGTTCAATCGGTCAGAGCACCGCCCTGTCAAGGCGGAAGCTGCGGGTTCGAGCCCCGTCAGTCCCGACCTAGGATCCGATGAATCGATCAATTCATCTCTGTAGGGGGGGGATCTAATTCCCAGCAGGAGGATCCTTCTTTCGTTTCGCATTTCTCATCGGACAAATCAAGGAATAAAAATTACAATAACTAGTACCGATTGATGGAGGAGAGACATATGTAGGTTGGTACAATCGGGGGTATCACCATATTAAGCATATTAAGTAAGGATTCAAAGAGAGACCGTACAGGTCTGGCTTGTTTCGATTGTTCCTGGCCCATCGAATAGAGTAGCAATTTCTTTCCCATAACATTTCTTTTTTTTTTACGATACGCAATTAACTTAACATAGTTACCCCCACAGAGTACTTTTAAGATTCAACCTACCTTTTCTTTCTAGCTCCTTTTTTTTGAGCTAACTAGAAGCTTAGAGTAGAGCGCTAGCGTGCACACTTCCGTTAATGTGCTTCACCGATCGATGGAATCTTTTTTACATTAATTAGTCGGACCAAACGGAGAGATCAATGCTACTCACTCTGATCTCAGCTGCTTTGTATCTTTCTCGGGTACACCCCATACTAAGACTGGAGGAAGCTACTTCGCCAATGGTACTTCTTCCTTCTTCAAGCTCTTCCTCGCCGTCAAACTACTTCTATCTTAGTTAGGCAGCTAATCTTCATTGAAGTGATGTTAGCTAGGTCCTTTCCTCGAGCCAGTCTTGAAGCTGGATTTACCTGGATACCCGCTTGAAAATGACGTAGAGAGAGTGTTCGAGAACGTCTCTGTGCGGTTTATCGGTTCCAAGTAGCGATGAAAGTAAAACCACTAGCACAGCGTGCAAACGTTGTTGCCATGTTTGATAGTTTGTTTGGTAAACTAGCGCCTGAGACCATAGAAGGGAGTCTTTGGTTGTGAACGTGATCGGGACCAGGCTAGTTGGCTCAGCAACATAGTTTTTTGGTAACCGGCAAGCACAAGGTAGTGGGGGGGATTAGAAAGCTCCTCTTATCTTTGAGATCATACGGGCGGACACTTGGTGCTGGTATGGGGCATATTCGACTGCCCCGCCGCCAGCGTCGCTCTTCTCTTCGAACAGAAGCAACTCTGTAGGGAGGAGAGCCTGCCGATCGAGCGAAGGGATCCATACGGCTTTCAGGGGGAGCTGCTTTTACAGCCTACTGGTATTTAAGTAACGGACGTGTTTAATTAATTTTCATGATGATTCATTCAATTCGTTCGCCGGGAAGTGCAAGCTTTGCGAACCAAAAAAGCCTGCCGATGAAACCCGTTCCCTCGTGCTTCCATTAATGACAGATACATCAGTAGAGGTCGGCCAAGCATGATCAAGGCAGGTGAGCCCTTCCCGCTAACCAAAGGAATAAATTAAGAGATACTTTGACCCGAAAGGACTGGACCCATGGAAACGAATCAAAGTGGAAATAACCGCTCGGGTAGACAACACCTGAGTTAACACTACGCAACCGAACTTCTCATGGGCCGGAACACTCCTATTGGGCGAGAAAGTGGACCTTTACCCGAAGCGTAAAGCTGATTCTATGACGCTTCCAAGCCCACAAAGGCGAACGAAATATCGTATATAGATAGAAATCGCTACTGAAGCAACTGTACAAAAACTTGTCCGGTGATCCGACGGTGCCGAGTAGAAGGGCTCTCGCCCAACGGATATTCTATAGATAGGTGTTCAGTGAGAGGGGCCCTTGAGGAGGGGATGACTTCCCTCCAGCTACAACTGCACGCTCAAAACCTCTTCCTTCAAGAGGCTGGGGAAGGGTCGACTTCGGCTCCCATATTAAATAAAAAAGATCGAGACGGGAACAGAACTGAAAGCAAGTAGACAGATAGGTTGTTTTCGACGAATCCCCTGCTTGAGAATCCGCTGTTCGCGTTTCTCTCGCGCTATAGCCTGGAGAAAAGAAAAAACAACTTAACTTAATATTAGTGGTTCTAGACCTACTTTAAGTTAGAGCTCGTGGTTGCTTCGAGCAACGGAAAAAGGCTTTTTTAAGGGATAAAAAAAACCTTATCTGCCCCCCTCGAACTAGAAAGAGAGAATAATAGAGATCTAAGCGTAGAAAGATTAGCTAACGAATGCTCCTATCCTAAGGGAATGAGTGCTTTTAGAAACTAGGATTCCGCTTGGCCGCTCTGAACTCTTGGTTTCAGCTCTTAACAAGAATTGCCATAGTTGAATGTGAACAACTCGATTGGTTAAGTCATTTACCCGGTTATAAGGAAGACTAGCTAGAAATCCTTCTCACTTCATTTCTCGATATGAAGAATAGCCGCTTAGTTTCGGTTTCGTAGTCAAGGGATGAGACTTTACTTCTTCCCCCGCTTAGGCACCTTAAGCGCTAGTTCTGCTTATAAGATAATATCGCTTTGTCATTCAATTCTTCCTATTCTCCTGCTACAAATGCCAAAACAAACACTAATTCAGTCTAATGCGCCTACCCACCCACCTTAGATGCTTTGGCACAAGGTTACCAATTAGAAAACATTCAACCTTCTCCCGAAGTTACGGGGGTTAGGGTTCCAATTTGAGTTTGAGGTTACATTGGAGTCTCTTACTAGTCCATTTCTAATCCTTTTTAGCCAGTTTCCTTCTATCCCATTGAAGCAGTTGTACCAATTGCAACAGTCTTAAGGCCATTAGTTGGAGTGCTAAGTGCTGCTTTGCCTATCTATTCTGCGACTTTTTTCTTACATCCAGTGCTACATCTAGAGGTCCAGTCCCTGGGTCATTTGATATCTCTAGTCTGAGTTCCGTTCAACAAGCCAGTTCTGTTAGATCGCTTACAGTCCCCGTAGTGTCCAGTAGCTGTCTCTTTTTCTTACCGGCAAGCGGGCTTGAAAAAAAAGTTAAGATATCTCCATCCGGTGGGAGTTGCTATCCATATAGTTCAATGGCAGTTCTACTTGCAGCCATTGAGAGTTCTCTTGCATCCGCTTTCCATCCAGCAGAGTAAGGGGCAAAAGGATCTGACGCAAGTTGGAGCTAAGGATCGACAGAAAGCTAGGGTTTTTCGTGCTTCTCCCTTCTTATCCGGAACTAAGGAGTTAACGATATATCGCTTAAGGAGATATCTAGCCAAGCGATTCACCTGATCCAGACACGCCAATAGGCGGCTTTGAAGATAGTAAGTAAGAGTAGTGGCATTCTCATCAAAAGGATAAGTAAGTTCGCAATCCAATGATAAAGTGAAAAAAGGTGCTTTTTTCTGCGCATATTCCCAGGTTAGGATATGCATATAATATTATAGGTTACAGTTTCTAATCTATAGGATTTATTCTGGCTTCTGTAGGACTACTAACTAGACTATTCTCTCCGCTAAAAACGTAGGAAGGAAATCTGTGCGAAGGCTTTCTGCGGGTAAGGCAAAGGTAGATGTAAGATTGCGATATGTGTCTTACCTTGGTAATTCGTTTATTTACCTAGTGGGTCTAACTATATTTTATGTCTAAGGAAGAGGAGAATCGCCCTAAAGAGCCTGCCTATATCGGAGGAGTCTCCGGTACTGTACTGATTTCCTTGTTTTCGCTTCTGGGCTTAACCAAGCCAGGGCGAATAAGGGATGCATTCATTTTCATTTGAGTGTAAACCCTTAAGAGCCGTCGGCCATAAGACTTTGGGCATCAAGAGTGCTCCAGTAGCATTGGTGGAACAATCGAAAGACCATTTTGAGGATTGGGAAAAACCTACATATGGAAGATGATATGCCACAAGAATCCCCCAAGATGACAACAGATTAAGACCTAGGATCAATGCCCCCAAAACAGTCCCTGAACTACCGCCTTCCAATTTCCATTCCCGGATCACAGAAGGCAGACTAATCAACCAGGTCTGGTCTTACCTAGGAAGGACACCTCTCCTATTTAAGTCATACCTCGTCCCAGAAGTAGAGAGGAGTCCATCTCAATCAAAAGGAAAAGAAAGATGTACTACCTTCACTCTTTCAGAACCTCTCCTACTAAGTCGTACACCTTTTGCCCAAATCCCTTCGCTATTGAGCAGATAGAGTCAGACTTTCTTCGTAAGGAATCGGACTAAGAGGATTTCAATTCCATTTCCATAGAGCAGATCCAGTAAGACAGTAGACTTTCGTGCTCTTTCTATCTATTTACAATGACTGAGAGTCGCTCAAGCGAGCAGGCACGTATAGGGCAGCGCCTTCTACCTTCCGAAAATAGGAAAAGACCAGTCCTTCTACATCTCAAGGGCATGCCCTATAGACCTAGTCTATCGGCTATAGCTGCAGCTATGACTGACCAATAAATTGAAAGCTCTAACTAAAAAAGAAGTCCCAGGGCTTATTCCCTTTTCAAGGTCTTGTAGCCAGACTGATCCAGTCATCTATATCTCGTTTCGCCCCTTTGGCTCTCTTGCTTAGTATCCCAGTCCAAGATCTTATTGAAAGAGCCACAGCTTCTTCAAATTCAATAGCAAAGGATATTCACCCGGCTACTCAATCTTCTCTCTTTCACTCCTTCAAGGCCTCTTTCAAGCTAAGAAGACTCCTTTCAAGGTTATCCTTATTCTTATCTGCAGATCGGAGTCGTTCACTTCTCTGTCGAAAGAGCGTATTCTTTTATTGCAGCTAATTACAAATCTCAATCAGTCTTGTCTGTACACCAATCCCAATGGCTAATTCGGCTCTTAAGCCTGGAACTCAATCAAAAATAAATTATCTTTTGTCGAAATAAACTCTCCCCCGCCCAATCTTTACATTAGTGGGCGGACACCGCCCCAATCCTAAAAAAGGAACGAATCTTTCAATTGCAGTCGACCACAAGATAAAGAAAGCGATTGAAGCAAGCATGAGTAGTATCCCCCCTCCTTCGTTGTGGGTCCCCCTCCCTTAATTATTTATAATATCTCTTTGGCTATCAACTCAAAGAGTAAAGTGGTGGTAAGATATGGAGGTTTTTATCCCTCTCAGAGCTTTGAACTGACCGGCCTATGATAATTTAGGGGGAATTTATATAAATAGCTGGTGCGCTTGTTTGCGTCCAATCCGGATGTGAAGTCCTTACTTGCAGCCCTAGGTAAGGCGCGGGTTTAGTCTTCCAAGTAAAGGTTACGAAGTAAATGGACTTCTTTTGATGGACTTACTTTCTCGCCGTTCCCCAGTAACCTCTGTCTCACTTATTGACCTATAATCTGAGGTTAGACCAGTCAGCTTACTCGAACCTATAGTGGCAGCACCTTATTCCACTACGTATCCGTCTGTCTGTTTAAAGTTAAACAAAGAAATTGCTTAGATAAAAGAGTCGATCTTTCTTCTCGTTTTTTCGAGTAGTTTGCTTGGATCGAATAAGCTACGCCCAATAGAGCTTAGCCCTGTGTAGGCCGAAATGGTCCCGCGAAGCCGGTCAACGTTAGCCAACAAGTCAAAACTAAAACAAAAACAACGAGAAGGTAGCGAGAGGGTAAGTGAAGTGAGAACTGGATTCAAAGAAGACTTGAGGTTTGTGTGTCTAGTCTTTTTCTGGCCCAGGTAAACCGAACCAGGGAATACAAAAATTTTGACTTTATCAGAGTTCCTTCTTCCTTGCCTTGTCCAATAGGCTGCAGGATAGGCTTACAGAAGCTCGTGAAAACTGTCTTTCTATTGTGGCGAGCGGCATAATATATATAAGATCCCGGCTGCATTTAGGAGTTATCTTTCCCTTATTCTATAAATTTACAAAGAGAAGAAATTACGTAAGTGGTAGAAAGAATCGTTCAGTAGGCTAATCTTGACTCTTTCCATTTTCGATTGAGAAGGCCTCCCTAGAAATAGCGTATGAAAGGATTATGGTCTTTCTGATACCTATCTATCTAGTACGATCGATCAAGTCATTCAGTCAAGTCTCTTCGCGTTGTGTTTAGATAAGAACAGGCCGGTCTAGGTAGTTAATTGAATATTACTTTTTCGTTTGTTTTCATTACTTCTATGGTCGTGCCTCAACTGGATAAATTCACTTATTTCACACAATTCTTCTGGTCATGCCTTTTCCTCTTCTTTATTTCTATTTTCTTCCACTACCTCCCTTTGGGTCTCCAAGTTCGTCTATTTTTCAGTTATATAACAAAGCCCCAGTTACAGCGGGCTCTTTCTTTAGTGAAAGGCTCCATTTTTCTTTTTATTTTTGTTAGATATAGCTTGACCATTTATAACTTGTATTCGGTTTTATTCGATATTCTCGTCTCCCCTGTACTTCCCACTACTAGCCATTCGTCCGGTGGATCCAACTCCATAGTGGGTGTGGGTTCACACGAAGGTTCGAGCTCGGGCTGGACCTCTTTCGACCTCGACGTTTTAGGGGAAGAGGAGGAAGAGGTTGCCCACCCCCTTCCTAATCCGCTCGCTTACCCCGGGGGGGCTCCAGAACCTCAGGCTGGAGCACCGGAAAATCAACAGCCTTTTATTCCCGAACTGGAGCCTCCGCTTCTCGATGACAACACCCGTCTTAGAGACCTAAATTTGCGCTTAAGGGCAAATTGGTTGGGTTATGTGTATGACGAAACACATGTGGACTCCTTTGTTCAGACTCAACTTCCAATTGAAAAACATATCGAAGCAGCACTTGTTGAGGACGGGTATGCTCGTCAAAGTGTCTTAGAAAAAATAGATCAGATACGGGGCTTTCTTTTTTATCCGGAGGGGAAGGCACTTTATTTAAAAACGTACAGAAATCATCTAAATCAAATCGAAAGGTACCCGAAACAGTATTCCATATCGACAGGTCAGAAGAGCCCTTCACTACTACCATCTCTTTTTAGAAAGATGATAATAGTAGAGTCGGGTTTTTTGGGGGGGCTCTCTCTTCTTTCTTTTTTTTTTTTTTTTCTTTTTTCCGGTATGCCGCTCCGCCAGCAAGGAGTGCCACGCACGAGCGGAGCGAAAACTAAGCAGGGGGAATTATTCGTTGGGAGAAATCCTTTGATTGCGTATTGAATATAGATCCATGTCTTTCTTGTTCCACTAGCTAGGACAAAATTATCAGATGTCCCTTTCGTTATCGTTATTACAACCTTATTTTTTGATGTCAAAGACCAGAAGCTGTGCGCTAATTCTCATTGGATCTCGGTTGTTCTTAACAGCGATGGCTATTCATTTAAGTCTTCGGGTAGCACCATTAGATCTTCAACAAGGTGGAAATTCTCGTATTCTTTATGTACATGTTCCTGCGGCTCGGATGAGTATTCTTGTTTATATCGCTACGGCTATAAACACTTTATTATTCCTATTAACAAAACATCCCCTTTTTCTTCGCTCTTCCGGAACCGGTACAGAAATGGGTGCTTTTTTTACGTTGTTTACCTTAGTTACTGGGGGGTTTCGGGGAAGACCTATGTGGGGCACCTTTTGGGTGTGGGATGCTCGTTTAACCTCTGTATTCATCTCGTTTCTTATTTACCTGGGTGCACTGCGTTTTCAAAAGCTTCCTGTCGAACCGGCTCCTATTTCAATCCGTGCTGGACCGATCGATATACCAATAATAAAGTCTTCAGTCAACTGGTGGAATACATTGCATCAACCTGGGAGCATTAGCCGATCTGGTACATCAATACATGTTCCTATGCCCATTCCAATCTTGTCTAACTTTGCTAACTTCCCCCTCTCAACCCGTATCTTGTTTGTTCTGGAAACACGTCTTCCTATTCTATCTTTTCTCGAATCTCCTTTAAGGTATGAAATAGAAGCTCGAGAAGGAATAGCAAAACCTAGTTTACTTCCCAGCTCAAACTGAACGCGATGTAATCAAACTTATGGTTGACGCCGTAGAGAATATAAAGCCCATATGCGAAGTGGAAAAAGTAGGAGTGGCAGGTACTATTTATGATGCCCCTGGGATTGTAGCCAGGGATCGTCAACGAACCTTAGCTATTCGTTGGATCCTTGAAGCAGCTTTCAAACGACGTATAAGCTACAGGAGAAGCTTAGAGAAATGTTCATTTGCTGAGATACTGGATGCTTACCGAAAGAGGGGAATTGCACGTAAGAAAAGGGATAATCTTCATGGACTGGCTTCCACCAATCGAAGTTTCGCGCATTTCATATGGTGGTAAAGTGAGACCACATAAAGAGCTCTCTGATCCTCATTCAGTCAGATTCTTCAGTAAGATATGGTTTTACCCTTTTACTTTTTCTTTAGACTTTATAACTCCTGACCCCAAGCTAGGAATTTTTTTGTTTTCTGATTGCAGTGACTGCCCTTACACAACCGGAAAGACATTGACTCGATCGACAGGCCCTCGCTACAAGACTGAAACAATTCGAATGATAGAAGAATCGACAGCAGCTCCTGCGCTTACTACTTTGAAAAGAGAGCATGGGGCTAGACCAGGAAAAGCATAGACTCGATCTACTTCAACAGCAGTAACTTCACCACCTGAAGGAAGATTAGTACTTTTTTCGGTAAATAAGTTTCACTCAACTCATCCCTTAGTTTGGAGGCTTAGCTTAAGTGAAGCTCTTTGATTGAGGATTGGGTAAGAGATGGACTTGAAGACTTCGAGCACTTCTGGGTTCCCCTAGGTCTATTAGACCACCATCAACTCATAGACCAATAGAAGACTTAGACATTTATTCTTTTTATTTTACGAGGTACAAAGCAAGAACCAAAAAGCATTGAAGCGCAAGAGAAAACCGGAAAAGGTTCTAGATCTCCTGGAAAAATAGGAAAACATAGCCTACTTACTTGGCCTACTCAAGAGCCACACAAAGAATAAAAAGCAAGAGGTTTGAGTGAGACAGCAAGAACGTCAGCTCACCCAAGGAAGGACGAAGGAAGAGCTTAGAAATCCTCATCAAGTGAGACAGAAAGGGCAGCTACTTAAATAAGAAAAGGAATTGAACCTATGAGTTCGATCCATTAGGTTCTTCGATTTATTCAGGTAATTTAATTAGTTGGGGATAAAATAGACTTCCCGCCATAGCTTGCCTCAGGTGGAATGGAATTCTTAAGTCTTAGACCATCCTTCAAGAACATTGCACGTAGCATCACCACTTCCTACGCATTTCGTCGGTAAAAAGACCAGGTCCCATTTCCTATTTCCACATCTCCGGTACCTATCTTATGGTCTAATTCACCTCGCAACGAAGGGCGTTTATTATCATAATTACAGGATCACCTCGTATTTAGTACTTCTATGATATCGAAATCCGGGTTAAACTACGGTTCACCCACTTCTGGCTCATCAACTAGGGCAGATCACTCATCTTCGGTTTTTATTCTTCCCTATCAACCCACCCTAAAGCATAGGAAACTACGTCAATCAGAGGTTGTTAGCCCCTGTCCATGATAGGTTGATGGCGGTTCTTCGCCAGATACCCATGGATGGCACCTTCGAACCGCAAGGGCAGTTTACTTGTTAAAACTTCACTATAGACTGCTTTCTTAGCCAATAACTCTATCTCTGAGAAGTAGTGCTCTTTGCTTCTTTCGTCCCATCGAGGAAATACCCTTTTCGCTCCTCTCCCGTTGGTCGAGTGGCTTTCGCTCCTCAAACTCTTCAAAAGAAGCCATCCTTGCACCTTAGAAATCTAATACTGTTGTTTCCTTTAGGAGCGGAAATGCCGACATCTACTATTCCATCAAAGAGCCTATTCGTCGTAAGCCCTTCTAGTTCATCTACATCAGCTAATATCGAATCGCCTGTTGTGCCCCGAGAATGGTCTGTTACGGGCTATCATTCGTATCTTAAGGCAGTTCAGTTGATCGATCCAGGCCAGGTCCAGTCCGCCTCTCTTCGGGAAGGAGGTCAAGCAGGGCTTCTTTAACCTTGGGGAGTTCTTCTGAAGCTATGTCCGCTGACGAAGTTGGGGAGCTTGGCCAGTCTCTCTATCGCCCTGACCTTCGAAAGAGGATCCTCTTTTCTGGCACTAAGTTATCCTTCGCCCGATTCGACATCGGAAGAAGCCCCACTATACTAGATTTAAGCAATTCGGGTGTGGATCCATCAATGGCTAGACGCACTTCACTTTCTATCGGACGTCCGGTCGGTGGCAGGAATTACTTAAAAGGCCTCACCTGACGAGCTAGCTTCGCCTGAGGCTCTTGTGGCTGCTGCGACTAAACTTGGTTGGTGCTCTTGCTTCGGTCGATCGAAGAAAGATGGTGTCAGTGACCAGAGAAGGTCCCTCTTTCTTTAGAGAATGACCGTGGTCGTTTCGCTTCCTCTCTCTATCGGTCGAGTGACTTTCACTTCCTTTCCATTGCGACAGGATTGAATCAGCCGAACCGCTTGAAAGCCTCCTTTTCTTCGTTAAATCGCGCGCGAGTTGGAAAGCTTTTTGGGGAGATTTCCTATAGCCTAACTGGAAGCGCCCACTGGCTTAAGATCTTGTGGGCTTAGCACGCCCCTGTGACGATCGATCTTCAAGCATTGGGCAAATACAAATAAATAAATGGATGGATCGTCCCCTTTACTTGAAAGGGAGGGCTTTCGTACCAAACCTGTGGCTGAATGGTTAAAGCATTCCTTTTTTTGACCGCAGCACCATATCTTGACCCTTTTCTCGAATTGGTCCATTTCGAGTTGGCCCACTCCCCTTCGACTGGTTCTCAAAGGAGAAGAACTGAGAGAGTATGCTATGCGCAGACTGACTTGCTGCTTGCTTTCTTTGAGGAATTGTGGAGTGAAGGTTTCAGTCGATTGAGACTCACTATTAGTACTTAATACCACACCTTAATCAAAATCATACATGAGAGGCGATAAATCGTCTGATTAAGAAAGAAGGGGTCCGGTCCGTTCCGTCTCTCACTAATACAAGACGGGGATAAGCCGGACATGACCCCTGACTCGATTCCCGTCTTCTCTAGTGGGAATTCTGATCCCGCTCAGTCAGTGAGGATGTCCATGCTCAGTAGCTTCTCTGTCAGCTTCTTAACCGCGTGGGGCCTTTCCCTCTCTTCCTCTTTTTTTAAGGTAACCGTCCAGTCTTGGAAGTGAGGGTGTTGCAATCATTCCAATCCCTCTACTCGTCTATTAGCAGTTTCCTGAAGCCATTCTGCTATCATTCTAGTTTTTAGTAAAGTGACTGCCGTTGTTGATGTTCGATCGTTTAACTCGCAGCCAAGGAATGTTCCTGATCTGCGAACAGAACCAAAGTCGTACTCTCTTGACTAAAGTCCTAATGTAATGCCCTTTAAACCACCAAAAGGTCCTATTCCGACAACACTGAAAAAGGGCTCTCTCCGTCTCAGTTGGTCAGTACCTTAAACTAATTAGCCATTTCCAAGCTGCTCTTTCATAAGCTGTGATGGCTCTTTTGAATAAAAGGCATAGTCTATGTCATCTTCCTTTTGCCCAGGAGCATTCGACTGAAAAAGTATGCCATTAGTCAGACTCTCTAGAAGCCTTAGGAGCAATGGAGTCTGGTGAGTCTTGTCTCTTGGTCAGCGCTCGAGTGAAAATGCTTGATGGGGCGAGATTTGCCTTGGGTTCGCTTTCCGGGTGAGGTTTAATAAAAAAGTCAAGTAGGACAGCGGTGACCGCGAATGGCTATAGTTCGTCACTTGCGCTATAAAAAGAAGTAAGGAGGAAGATCAGCCCTAAGCTAAAGCGCTTTCTGAGAGATGGAAATGCCTAATCAAGTAGCCAAGAATCATAGATTTCGGAAGGGGAAATTAATTTAGGAAGGATCCGATACCAAGTGACATTGAATCAGTTGGGGGCTGCTATTTCAGCAGTTGGTGTTGGAGGACGGAATGCCAGTCGAAAGGCGCATCTATGACTTAATACCTAATTTGCCAAGGGCTCGATCCCAGACCTAGGCGCAAGGGAATTGATTTAGGTAGGGCTCAAGGCCGAGCTCTTAAATATTGGCAACCCCAGCAGCAAGCCTAGCCCGCTTTTCAGCCTGCTTCACTTCAAAATAGTTGCGTAGGTAGACTATAAGGAAGAGTTTCCGGGTTTAAAGAAGAAGACAGATTTATGCCAAAAAGACAGACTTTCCTCGTGTTAGCGAAACAGGAACTGGGATAGCCTCGGGTAATTCAATTGTTTCCGCTCTTCTCTGTTTTGAAGCAAAGCATGCTGAAAGCAATAAACATCTTAAATTCAGCTCTGAAAGTCTCTTAGCCTACCGGTGGGCGAGCCTAGCTTGTCTAGAGAAGTCTAACTAGAAAAAGTCCTGATGTTCCGTTCTTGTTGTTTGAAAAGATCTCGGATCCCTCATACTTACTTGTGACTGTGAAGAGTCTATAAGGAGAAGTGGGCATGTGGGTCTCCTTCACTTGACTATTTAGTGAAACCGGAAAGGCCTTCAAACAATCCCGTACTTCTGGCTCTAGCCCGCTTCACTGCATGAAACAAACGGTTAGGTTAGACCTCTGGCATTTCTTCCCTAGAGACCTGTCCCCCCAACATTTCCTTTTGGTCTTCAGAGATAGACTTTGCTCTCTTATCTTTCAATCTGGACTTGCATGTGTTCCGCATATGACTATTTCGAGTGATTGCTGCTATCTGGCTTGAGTTAGACAAGCAGAGAAGGATCTTATGCCACCGGTGATCGGCCTGTCTATCTAGTATCTAGTACTAGGACTAGTAGAGTAGAGGCACTACTGGGCGGGGCTTCCTCGATCACAGCTTCTCGCTTAGCTAACTGCCGGACAAGGATGCAAATCAACTCCTTATATAGAATAAGATCGACACATTCAATGAAGCAGCCAGTCCGGCAGACAAGCTACTTTCCGATTCTAGGACTGGCGGATCCTCTATCTATTAGCATACCCGTACCGGCAGTTAGACTAGCACTCTCTCCCCAATCAATCGCAGTAACCGGCTGTAAGAGAGCTGACTGTCTACCTGATTCAGTCTACTGGCAGTGAGTACCAGACTATGAGATAGCCTGGCCAGTGCATCCAATAAGATACCAGGCAGGAAGCTTATTGATTGTTTCCCCGTCTGCTTTCCTTAAGATCTACATAATACGTTATAGATGAGCCGTTCCACCGGAGCGGTTTGGTTGAAAGTCCCATCCATAGGGAGTGTCGACAGAACCGTCATACACCACTTATGAAGGGGATGTAAAACACGCGGGATAACCCAGTTACCTATGGCAAATATCCTACGCTTCCCCCCACCCTCTATAGACTGACCTAGTCGGCCGAGGCTGGGCATAACCTCAGCAAACTCTGGACAAGGATGTCCGACTCTAAAAGCTTCCTCAAATGAAGAAAAACCTATCTGCGAGATGAGTTCGTTGTTAGGGTCAAAACAATACCTCGTCCAAGGAAACCACAACGCGCCTAACCAATTAGCTTGTTGACGCCCACAGAACTGATTCCGAGACTCAGCAAGTTGAAACCAACCTTGAATGGATTTAAAAGGGGAAGGCTCGGAAGACAGATGGAACTCCTTTCTTACGACGAGAGCCCTTCAATCGGATAGGCTTCATCTTAGATGGTGTGGCCTTCCAGGTCGGATCCCAAGTCATTCCTTGTAGCAAAGGAATACTAGAGATAGACGGAACATACCTTTGCAGTAATTCTTTAAATATAAAAAAAGAATTCGCAGCATCGGTAGCCAAGGCCTTCACATTAGAAGGGGGAGTAGAGATAGAAGATAAAGTTGATCTATCCACTTTCTTAGCCAATTTTTTCATTTTTGCTATAGTAAAGAAAGATACAACTTGACTACTATATCTGCTCGATCATCACGCCTACGGATCACCTTACGGTGAAACGGGGGAATGATCCTTGGGAGTCCCGTCCTCGTGAGAGAGATGGGAACAGATAGTTCGGTCAACCTCTTAGGGTGAGTAGAAGAAGAATAGTGCATCAAGCATGTATGTTGATGCTTGTTTACAGTAAAGTGCAACATACAGCCACCCTGATCGACGGCCTAACTTTACAACCTGTTTAACCTGGTGATGAACACCAAGACAGATTTCTATCGTTAACCCACCGGTGACCACCAAAGGAATCTTCAAAAGAACCTTAGTTTAGTAGTAGGGTCTTTTCCAAAATGCCCTTGCTTTTCAGTAACGCTCGAAATCACTGATGTCGAGTTCAATCAGAGTAGCTTACGGACTTGGAACCTCTGGCTTCAAATATTGAATTACTTCGGAGGGGTTTATCGGCGAATTCCGGGTATTCAATCTCTTTTTTCGGGCTTTGCCGGGCTCTTCCCCTTCCTTTGATAAATTTCCTCCTACAAGCTCTTGAAAGTCTTTGACTAAGCCTTCTTCCCGCTCTACTGGAAACTTTCCAATATGCTTCGAGTGCCTAAAATATAAATATAAGATAAGAGGCAGAGGAAATCTCGATTTCGATGGAAGCCAATTCAACCGCTTCGCCCCTATTCATTCATTCTCTAAAGTAAAGGTATCGACAGAAAGAAGTCCCTAGCTTCCTTCTGAAGTGGCAGCAGTGCTCTCGTATATAAGATCCCGGCTGCTTTTAGGAGTGATCCTTCCCTCTAACCGCTAACTATTTATAAAATAAGCTAAGAGAGATGTGGCAAAGAAGGAATTTCAAGAGGTGCGTCGAGAAGTTCCATACCTTCTTGATAGAGTCCATTGCCTTGCTTGTACTTACTTAAGTAAAGATTGGCGGCTTGGTGTTAAGTGTAAAAAAATAAAGTCTTTCAAATAATCCCTGCTCCTCGAAGTCTTTCTTCGACGTCAGAGAGTTTGATCGAGAAAGCAAGGACAAAAGGTGCCTAATAGAATTGCGTAGGGAGACTAAAAAGGTAGCGAATCCGGTTGAGAAATGAGGCGGTCTTAGCAATGAAAAGATATCCCGCTGCTTAAAAATGAAGTTCGTCCTTTCCGCCCCCTAGCCAAGCCACTTGAGACGGGTTTTGATCCGCGCAATGTTGCATTTGATTTTTGAATCACTGTATGTAATGCGATTGAAGCTATTAGAGAATCTCGTAGCGATTGGTACTGTGTGAGAAGAAATACCGGTCGCTAAGTGGTTTAGCGGGCGACAGTTAGAGTTGGTCGTTGTTGTGTGGGTTCGAATCCCATTTCCTCCGGCACGGAAGTGGAACGGGCGGGCGAAATTACGTGAGAGAAAGAACCTCTTGGTGTTGGTGGAGTCCCCCGGAGGACAGAATAGCACTACTTAGTGAGCGGAGAGCCCGTTGCGCGTTGTTTTGACCGGCCTATCTTCTTTTTATAAGCAAGCTCCCTCCGGCAGTCCCTGGGCGGCTCTCGGTTCTTGAGCATGTTGGGAGAGGAGATTAGGCGGCAGTTGAAAGAGCTGCTCGAAAGCTTGACGAACGAAAAAAAACCTTTCTTTCTTGTTATTAGTAAAGGGCTTTTCCCCGACTAGTCAAGTGGTAAGTAAGGTAGCTATTCGATGAAGAAAACATACTTTAGGAAAGTGGTTCAGGTAGCTCAGCTGGTTAGAGCAAAGGACTGAAAATCCTTGTGTCAGTGGTTCGAATCCACTTCTAAGCGGGCTTTGGGTCCAAAGGACAGGTAGCCGAGCCGGGTTTTCTTAAATTTAAGTTAATTAAAGAGGAAGCCAAAATCAAATGTGAGCGCTCCTGCACTATACGGCTTTTTGGCGTCGCCCTATCTTGTCTTGCTGGAGTGGAGGCAGATTTTCTAAAAAAAGCGGTTGATTAGGTTCTCGCGTCCCTATGCCCAAAAAAAAGGATGGGCGAGTTCGGTTCGAGTCTTCATCGATCGGGTGGATCTATATGCTGAGGGGGTGAGACGAGGTGTAGCGCAGTCTGGTCAGCGCATCTGTTTTGGGTACAGAGGGCCATAGGTTCGAATCCTGTCACCTTGATGTGATGGGCTGAAAGTGCACAGCCCGGCACAGCCTCTTTAGGCTGGCGAAATTTAGGCACAATTAATTAAAAAAAGCAAATTAACTATATTCTTCGATCCATGCTTTTTGTAACTTCCACGGGTTTTGCGCATCAATGGGTTCTTGATTCTGATCACCCATTCTTGAAGAAGCTTTCTCTCTCTTTTGGTTGGTTTCTCTGATAAAATTTTGATCTTCTGAGTCAATACAATCATATCTTTCGCTTCTGTGGATGCTGTTTCTCAGGGGCTGATCCAAGGTTGATGCACTAGAGATGGAGAGGATGCTCATGGTGGGGCTTATTTGTGTGCACCCAGACTCTGATAAGAGGCCAAGAGTGAGAGATGCAGCTAGGATTCTTAATTGTTTGTTTATGTATGTGCAGTCCTTCTGTGTGTAGAACATTGGCTCATGCGTCCAATGGGTGGCACCTGACTGTTCCCAGTTCAGTTGGAACAGAAGTCACCAGCTTTCATTGGCGGGAAGCTGACTGATGTCTTCCTAGTTGACGACAATGCTAAACCTGTCACGACCGTAGTGGGTCAAATAGAATGATTCCTATATTACCTTGCATAAAGAAAGCAGCTCGGTCTATGAGTCCAATATATCCGTACCTGTCAAGTGGAAGAGTAAGAGTGGCAGAGTCTTGGAGAGCGCAGAGTCTAATCTGGTAAATATCTCCTATAATAAGGCGGAGAACGGATAATAACTCGGCAAATGTCCGATTTC